>NW_027179581.1:35000-45000 GCF_036669935.1 Montipora foliosa | reverse complement strand
ACTTTTCGCAAGACTCAGCTGACATGTGGTTCCTTTGGGGGGTATTTGGAGACGATTATCAGTCAAGTAGATTTGACGGGTTATAAATCTTTCGCATTTAATTGCACTCAGTCCGTTTTTCACCCTAGTCGACGCCATTAAAAATACGTTTGTATACCTAACTTTATGAATAACAAGTGGGTCATGTCCTGATCATGGAATGAGCCAGCTTAAGACATAACTAATAGTTTACTGTCTACTTGCCAATGTGCTAAACACAATTTTTCGTTACAACCTGCGTCAAATTTGCCCACGAGTCGTATTCCTGCTTTTATCCAGTAATGTGTCATGATCACGACGAGTTCTTCAAGTTGTGCGGCCATCAGTACAAAGCTCTCCCACCTAATGCCAGATTATTTCATTATTTTTTTTCTTAGAATAAGAGCGAATACCAACTAGAAATGACGTTAATATTTGATCGTCGTACCGGTCCTTTGCTTAATATGTAGAGTAGAGAAGGCAAAGCCTGGACCATGGAGACATCGGAATACCGGGGGTACTACTCACCGTTGACATGATGTCGTAAATGGCCGGCTCATTTATCATGTACCGGCCAGAATACAGCTGGTCACAACACGAAATCTTGTACGATGAACTGAAGATAGATGTACCGGTGTCTGGTCAGTGTCACCGTACGAAATTTAACTTATTTTTGTCATAATCGTGTAATTTGCCGGAACTATACCATTGCACTTTGTATCACTCTCTGTTACAATGAAGTTATATCACTACATGTATCTTATCAAGATATTCTTATATTACATACGGAATAAGTTGTTGGGGTCAAGCTTTTTAGTTTGACTTAGAAAAGATTATTTTTCTTTTTCTTCTTAAAAAAACGAGCTCTATTATTAATTACCTTTCCTAAAAAAAGAGAGAGTGCCTTTTCCTACTTTATTAATCTTAACATCCTACCTGTAAATTTCTATTTTGAGTCCCGCCTCGATTAGCTATTTTCGGGTAGAGACATACATTTGCAATTGTTTCTTTCGGAATAAAATCTTGTTGTTGTTGATAGAAGCAAAGTTCTACGCATATTTTTATAATTTAGGATTTTACACAGCATGAGAAATTCCTTTTTGTTTTTATGTACTGAGATGTGGTTAATTCTGTTTCTTCCTTGATTCAATCAGCATCTTTGAAAAAATAGAGGCAGACAATTTCACGCCAACCTGCACCGTTCGACGGGATACATGAGGAGCTTAAGCCGACTCAGGAATTCTCGGCTGGACGTCTCCTGACGGTGTAGATATCCATCAACAAAGGCTAAAAACATAACACAAAAGGTGCTTCGTATTCACAAAAGTGTTAAAGTATTCAGGATCGATCAGATTGTACTGTGAACTTACGTTAAGCAGAAAAAAGTAGTTAATTTTTTATTGAATGACCATATTCATAGACGAGATGAATTTTGTGGGGAACACAAATCTATTTCACTTCGTTTGCGCGCATCGACAGTGGCGGTTAGTGCTGGGACACGGAACCATTTTTCGTTCTATAGGATTTATGGATTAACTCTCTCACCCGGGAAAAAATGGTACAGGTCGCCGTCGTCTCTCGCCGACCAGCACTACTTCGACGCTCCTCGCCGCTGGTGAGCGAGAAGACCTCTGGCATCCAGGGTAAAATGTTAGCCAATTTGTCGAAGGAAAGTTTTTTCAGCCCTTTCGAGGAGAGAAGGGCTGAAAAAACTTCTGAAAAATTGCTCGCCTTGAAGTCGGTAATTTTTTGCGGGAAAATGGTGATCACGTTCCGAAATTCGGCGGGTCTAATCTGCAGATCGCAGGTCGCAGGTCACAGGTTGCAGTCATTGTTTCACCAATACAGAAAGTATCCTAAACATTCTTAAAAGCTAACCTTAGGCCTAAAAACTTTTGTTTGGGCCTAATTAGGCCTAAGGTTAGCTTTTAAGAATGCTTAGAATACTTTCTGTATTGGTGAAACAATGACCTGCAACCTGTGACCTGCGACTTAAACATTAGACTCTCCGTCCGAAATTCTGGTAAAAACGAGGATCAAGCTTACGGAATAACTTTGGTTGGCCTATGTGGGGGGATTAATCGAGCTTTCTTCGCTTGAATGTCATGGATTTCTGTATTCAGATGTTTTCAAACGAGTTATGGAGGCAGTAAACAATGTTGACGTCGGGGAATTCGGTGCTGGAAGCCTTCCCGGTATACAGGCTCACGCTCAAACGTTGAGGAAAAATAATTGCTGTTAGGTTCAACTTCATAATATCAGGATATCATGATAGCAGGAAATTGATAAGTCTGTTATTAATATTGAATGTGCCTTCCTGTGACATGCCGGGAAATCAATTAGCCCGCAATAAAATTTTACACAGCTACAATTGGGCATTCTAAATTTCCCAGTTCCTCAGTTATCGAGTTCCATAAGTATAAAACTTAAAAACGGTTTGCTTTAAAATAAGAAAAGAACCAATTCACCGTTGCTGTTAAGAAAGTAAAGTGTATGCCAGGCAAAACAAGTTGCGTCTCGGTAACCTGAAAGTTAACTGACAAAATAATTTGCCTGCGTTTAAATTAACAAATACACCAATACATCACTAACGTTTCATGTTTAACCGGAGAATTAGGGAAGCAGATGTTCGAAGGTGTAATAGCTGTTGAGTTTTATTCCTCAGTTATCGAGTTCCACAAGTATAAAACTTTAAAATGGATTGCTTTAAAATCAGAAAAGAACCAATTCACCGTTGCTGTTGAGAAAAGTGTATGCCAGGCAAAACAAGTTGCATCTCGGTAGCCTGAAAGTTAACTGACAAAATAATTTGCCTATGTTTAAATTAACAAATATACCAATACGTCACAAATGTTTCATGTTAACCGGAGAATTAGGGAAGCAGATGTTCGAAGGTGTAATAGCTGTTGAGTTTTATTCCTCAGTTATCGAGTTCCATAGGTATAAAACTTAAAAATGGATTGCTTTAAAATCAGAAAAGAACCAATTCACCGTTGTTGTTGAGAAAAGTGTACAGTACGGGGCCCAGTTCTCGGCCACAAAAAACGTTAACTTGTATTTCTTACCTTGGAATAGCCGTAAGGACTTGAGATTTCAAAGACAACTAGCTTCAGCATTCAGTTTAGACATGTAAAGCTATCGACTGCTCAACGCTGTTTTCTCCCAAGTAATAACGAAAATGGAGGCTTCGTTCGTGGGCCCAGTTATCGGCCACAAAAGAGTGCGCTCGATTCCTCGGAATAAACAACGTTTTATCACCAATTTTTGTTGTTAAGTCACTAATAAGGCTTGTGTTTGATATTTCGACCACAAAGTATCCTTAACGAGCTTTGTTTCATGTTAGAAAAGGACGTTTTTGGCACACCTAGTTTTTCTCGTAAATACACTGGCAAGCGAGGCTAAAAAAGAGTTGAGTATTTCAAAACGGGGTCCGGTAAGTCAGAACTCATAATTTTAATTTATAGGTACTGTCGGAACATGCCACCCCATTACAGCTTTACTTTTACAAATGATTTGACAAGAAAACTCCATACAAAACTATGAGCACTTTTTAGTGTTGTCTACAGCCAGCAGGGTGGCCGAGAATAGGCAAATACGCAGAAGTACTAAGGAAATATTGAGGGGTGAATTTAGGTAAAAGAATAAAATAGGCCAGGAAAAGTTTATTTAACAGAAAGCTTTATCACTCTACGTTCATTATGCCAAGAATTGGCTCATTTGGGCGTCCTATACGGATAAAATAAAAACTTGAATTAGACCATGTAATTCGAGTAGCCGTAAACAAACACGTTTTCGTGGAAATCAAATTCACCTACCTTCGTGTCACCTCGATTTGCTCACAGTATATAGTGGCTGTAAACTCAAAGCTCGGCTGGACGAAAGACAAGGAATAAAGCTACCTTTGGAAGCAATTGCTTTTTATTCAGATTTATTTGCGGCGCTAAAAATAAACGTTGAACAAAAAGTGGCCGAGAACTGGGCCCGGCCGAGAACTGCCCCTTACTGTATGCCAGGCAAAGCAAGTTGCATCTCGGTAGCCTGAAAGTTAACTGACAAAATAATTTGCCTATGTTTAAATTAACAAATATACCAATACGTCACTAACGTTTCATGTTTAACCGGAAAATTAGGGAAGCAGATATCCGAAGGTGTAATAGCTGTTGAGTTTTATTCCTCACTTATCGAGTTCCATAAGTATGAAAACTTAAAAATGGATTGCTTTAAAATCAGAAAAGAACCAATTCACCGTTGCTGTTGAGAAAAGTGTATGCCTGGCAAAACAAGTTGCATCTCGGCAGCCGGAAAGTTAAGAAATAATTTGCCTGTGTTTAAATTAACAAATACACCAATACATCACTAACGCGTTTCATGTTTAACCGGAGAATTAGGGAAGCAGATGTGACAAGGTGTAATAGCTGTTGAGTTTTATTCCTCAGTTATCGAGTTCCATAAGTATAATAAAACTTAAAAATGGTTTGCTTTAAAATCAGAAAAGAACCAATTTACCGTTGCTGTTGAGAAACGTGTATGCCAGGCAAAACAAGTTGCATCTCGGTAGCCTGAAAGTTAACTGACAAAATAATTTGCCTGTGTTTAAATTAACAAATATACCAATACGTCACTAACGTTTCATGTTTAACCGGAGGATTAGAGAAGAAGGTTCGAAGGTGTAATAGCTGTTGAGTTTTATTCTTCAGTTATCATAATCGAGTTCCATAAGTATAAAACTTAAAAATGGATTGCTTTAAAATCAGAAAAGAACCAATTCACCGTTGCTGTTGAGAAAAGTGTATGCCAGGCAAAACAAGTTGCATCTCGGTGGCCTGAAAGTTAAGATATAATTTGCCTGTGTTTAAAGCAATTTGAAATAGAGAGAATAAAGAAATAATTTGCCATTTTTTAATTGCATGATGCTGGCCGTTGTAAACCGTGTTTTAGAAAATATTTCAGATTGATTTATTGTGCCTGTGGACTATTTTGACACGTCACGCAAAATTAATTTAAAGTAATTTGAGATATTTGGTAACAGTAATTTCTTTAAGTGCCATTACTGACTGCACAATTATTTTCAAATCACAACCATCCACTGGGGAATTTTGCCAGAATTTCCTCAATTATACACTATTTGCAAAATGTCAATTTTACTTACTCTCTTACTTTCAGTTTTTCACACGCATGGTGGGGATCAGAGGAGGGATCGCCTCTTGTTTCTCACACCATCTACTGGCAGGAATGCCACCTTATTAGGTGAAATTGCAGGTACATGTATGGCCAAAACTGTATTACAGTGGAGGGACCACTTTTGACTTGTTAACCCACTGACTCCTCAAGCATCCTAGGACACCCCAGTTGACGAGCAAAATTGACAAATATGTGCCAACCAGAGATCTACATGTACTGGCTGTTGAAACAAAAGTTAGATTTTGTTCTGTGGCACTGGGCAAATTTTAAATTTGAAAAGAATTGCCAGGAGTCAATGGGCTAAACTGTAATTAAAAGGAAATTGGAAATTTTAAACGCATTTTATTCAGGTCTATAATGTGATGTTTTTTGTGATATTTTTTGCACGATATTCTCTATTTTTCTAGAATGTGATATTACAATATTTCTTTATAAAAACACACTATTGAGGTCTGGAATGTGATATTTTTATACCCATCAATAACTTCTATACTTACAGATACAGAAACAGATACTTGTGATGCTGTTTTACAAAATATCATGGCGAGGGCCGCTCTTCACATTACTGATGAGCATCAACAAAGGTACACACATTATCTCACAAGAAAATTATCAAATTAATCTGGCATTATTGGTACTTAATTTTGTTAGTTAATGAAGTAAAGTACAAAGTATCCAAGAGCATTGCAACAACATTAGAAAATCAGACTGGAGAAATACATTGTGAAACCCAAAAGTATTTTAGTAATATTCAAGACTTACAATTTGCCATGAAGATCAAAATCAGCACATATTTGTTTGAAACAAGAGGCTATACGTTGGAGTGAATTATAGTCAATTTTCTTTAAAGTTCACAGAATTTCTGATCAGTGATCTTCACGATATCCAGGTCAATTTTGTATACTGAAGTCTTAAGTCCAAGTCCCATGACCCACCCATATATATGGTTACCTGCGATAGTCACAAAGTTGTTCATATTAAGACTGTTGTTCATGGCATTGATCACAATCAAAACCATTACACAGATGTGTTGGGTGCTGGTGGAAATCATGTTATTAGCCCAGTAAGATGTGCTACCCATCCCCTCTGTCCAAATTTGGAGATCTTCTAACAAAGTAATTATACACTGCTATACGTGTGTTTCCCTGCAAACTGGAATGGGACATTTACTTTCACTAGCCATTCAACATCCTCATCAACCTAAAAAGAAGTACAGTGTACATGCAATAAGTGAAAGGTGACCCCTTCTACGTCACAGCCGATAACCATCCAAATTGTCCTGCTGTCATTTAAGGTTGACAAACCATAACCATTGAGAGGCAAATGCGTTTTGTTGTGATCATACCCTTGTTTCAGTATGGATATGTATCACTTCTCTTAATCAGTAAATTATAGCCTGTGCAGTCTAGAGCAATGCAAGCGCAGTGCAAGTGCGGTGATATAATTATGCTGTTCATATTTGGGTAATATTCACAAAATTGTTTGTAATGGTCTTTGTATGCAGAGAACAATATGTTAAGTGGAGGAAAGAGAGGAAAGAGCAGGAGGAAGAGCTATCTGCATTACAAAAAAAACACAAAAGGGAAAATCAAGAATGCAAGGAGAGCGAGGTTAGCTTCAGCAAAACAAAAAACATTTCACAAACTTACAACCTAAACCATTAATGACATTCCAAGTGCTATATTTACTACCTCATCTACATGTAAGTGCAACACCATGCCCAGATCTCATCATACAGCAAAGCTTTAAATTTTGAAGGTTGTTTTTTGCTTTTAGTGTATCAACATTTGGCAACTTCTGAATTACAGTATAACACTCAGAATATCTGACTGTACTAATGACATTGAAAGAAATACTTGTCTCAATTGACAACTCACCACATTAAGTTATTGCATTTGCATTGTGAATGTCACACAAAAGAAGCACTTGGGAAGTGAGGTAACCAATGAATTTACTTAAATAGTCTTTTATAAGACAATAGTTAAGATAAACTAAACATGAATGGAACCACCAAGAAAGGAGATGGCTGATTCATGGATATTGGAGAACAAAAAGTCAGTTTTGACTTCAGGAATGAAAAGACGTTTTAGACTTGCCCAAACAAGTTACAACAATAATCATAACAAACTCAATTCGCAATTGACCCAGATGCTCTCTGTTCATACCCTACGTGAGTAACAATTTTCCTGTTAGGAGCATGAAAGCTTCAGCAACATTTATCAAGGACAAGCATCTACTTTCACCTTTCTGAGTGTAATCTTGGATAACCTCTTGGCCTCGCCCCTGCCCAATTAAATGCTTGTTGTAGGTCTGCATTGCAGAGACCTTTCTTTTTAAATGGGGTTATATTAATAATAATATTAATTTTAATATTATTGACACCCACATTCATTCAGTCATTCATTGGTTTAATCATACTTTCTAAACCCCTTTATATTTTTTACCCTGCTCTACCAGAAACCCAAAGTCACTGCAAGTGAAAAAGACGAAACGGTGAAATGTTATCCATGTGATGACCATGATGCCACTGTTCACAAAGTATGCCCCATAACATTTGATAATAATTATAAATTTCCACAAGGTCGCAATAGTAGCAAGAATGATAAATACTGTAGGAAACGGACAACGTTTTTGAAAGACAGGTTTCGGCATGCTTATGCCATCATCAGTTTAATGAGTTCCTAAGTGTGACAAGACATTATAAGGTTGAAAGAGTGAAGTGATCTACACACTTCAAATTCTAGACAGTTTGAGCAATAATTAATACTTATTGTCTCGTATTAGACACCTGATAAATTCAGGTGGCTCCAAAGGGGTTTGAAAGCAGGACTTTCGGGATGCCAGTGCGATGCTCTGACTACCAACTCAGTTGGAAGAAGGTCAATTTTTTGGCTCATGTGTTCCAGTGAAAGGACTTGATGAAAGAAATTAGTGTATAAAAGGTTGTTATAAGGTTGTTAGCTGAGAAAGAACTCTTAAACATTGAAACAATTTACGAAATTTAAGCACAACATTTTTATAAGAAGAAATCTTACAACTCTTACTTTTTACTGATTAGATAAGAGAGGATAGAGAAAAACGGGTGTCACCAGAACCCGAGGAAGGCACTACAATAATACTTCGTTTTAAGGACCAGAAGCTTTCTCGAAAGTTTGCGAAAAATGCAATGTTCCAGGTACATACATTTTGAACATACATGTATTTGGAATTAAAAATGTGAAAACCATCGATATTGCTGGCTGATCAATGATTATTGTCAATGATTATTGTTAATTAATATACAACGTATCATAGATTTAGCCAAGCCTAAAGGCAGAGTTCCTGGTTACAGTACCAATTGTAAGTGGCCATACTTTAACAACAAATTTAAGGCCCGTTTTAAGCATTGCATTTTACATGTGCCGAATCTAATGCAAAAAAGGAAAATCTATTGTTTTTGATCATGTGTATTAGATTCGGCACATGTAAAATGAGACTTTTAATACGGGGCGTAAGGTATAAAACAATTTTGAATTTTTTTGGGTTTAGCCTTGCGAAAAAAACCAAACAAGACATTCTAAAAAAAGTACTTTCGATTCTGCTCTTCTGTCATGTCATCCAGGCACCATCCACCCTTAGCTGATTCAAAACTTATTAAGCTTAGAAGATATACCAAATTGCAACTTAAAGCAAAAAGCAGCTCTAAACAAATTAAACATTTAATATAAAAACACTCAGCTTTTGCAGTATAAAAAATATATCACGATTTTCAAAACACAGGGGAGGTAATAAATAAACACATAATTATTAAGTTAACAGTTCACTAGTTACCAGTTAGTGCACACTTATAAACTAAGTTATTTAACCCATTCAGGACACCCCCAGTTGTCAAGTAAATTCTGCTAAGTCCTACTCCAAGGTTTCAATGGACTCAACATTCACATTAGTGTTGTTCTTGTATGGTTTACCAGCTACTTGCTTACATGAAAATAAACAACAACAGTCTTTTCTCTCCTCATAATATCTAGGAAGTATACGACTGGGCAGGTGCTATGAGTACAATGCCACTTCACTTCACCATACAAAGGAGAAGTAAAGTGGTGTTACATGAGCATCACATAAAGAGACAGGAGGTCCTGGATATCTATGAGAGGGTAAGTAGCTTCTTCTGCTGTGTGTTAGAGGTGCAAAAAGCTGGGCAATTTGTTTGTTACATGTCACATGTTACATCCAGCTGAACAAAATAGTAAGGAAAAGGATACACTACTAAGATGCTCCTTTTGCAGACTGGTGCTTTGATAAACAAAAAGAAAGAAATCTAGAAGTTTATTATGGTCTAGTTCTTGCAAGCAATCCTGTAGAGTCAACACATGTGAATTAATCCCACTTTTGTCAAAATTGTGAATTATTAGGAAGAGAATGAGGTCAAGAGACTACTAAACTCCCAGGTAGGGAAAATTTCACAAATAGTGTGTTTTTTAAAAACGAAAAATTAATTATAACTAAGGAAAGAAAATTGGCTTTTCTAAAGGTATACTCTACTATGCAAAAACACATGTATTGTATCTAACTGACCAGGGACGAGACTCTTTGAGTGCATCGATACTTGAGAAAGACTGGTCGAATTGTGCCGAACCAGGGATGAGACTCTGAGAGTATCGATACTTGGGGAAGACTGGTTCAGTTTTGTCAAAGCAGGGACGAGGCTCTTCAAGTACATCGATACTTGACAAAGACTGACCAAAGCGTGTTGAACCAGGGACGAGACTCTTTGAGAGTGTCGCTACTTGGGGCAGAATGGTTCAGTTTTGAGTAACCAGGG
>NW_027179581.1:10000-20000 GCF_036669935.1 Montipora foliosa | reverse complement strand
TTATTTCGCATTGTGTTAATTGAGCCGACACAACATGAAGTATCACTTGAGGATTCTGTTGCTAAGTTACTGCCGCGCATGCTCAACACAGTAAGTTTCAACGCATGGCAGAGGTCTGCTTTGCTGTACTTGTCAGCCCAGCAAATGTAAAAGAAAAGAGACCTCTGCTAACAGGGAACCCAGTGCCTTACACCTTTAATAACTTCAAAAGGATACTAGCTAGTTCAAGTACTGTTTAGGATGCAACTTTCAATGTTGCATCTAAACACTCTTTTCCACTTTTTATAATCTCAGATAGCCCAAAACCAAAGTGGTGAAGGCTTTTACGTGTAAAAGGCCATTCCAGAGTGTCAAAACCTTTGTCGAATTCTAGAAAAAGGTGAAGTTCTGAGACATCATTCTTTGGCCTGCACTCGATGTTTGGTAATGCCATCAATTAAATGAATATTAATTATCTCCTATGAATCGGTCTTTGATGAAGCCTATTAAGTATTTGGTTGTTCAGAAGTAAGCTTAGGAAGCAGCTTCATCATGAAACATCTTGTGAGACAGTTGAGACATTCCACTGAAAAAAAAAAAAAAAGAACAAGTCTTCTGGCAAACAACAAACAAGAATAATTATTATTTGTCTGGCATTTGAGTCCATGCTGTTGCTTATGAGATTGCACAAAATAATACGATCAATAATAATGTTAAAAGTTCAGTTTCCTGAATTACAGAAGGTCTGGTCTGTGGTACTCTTTCACACTCTTCATTCAAATCAGAGTGTGCAGTTCTTTGATGTGTTTTAAATTTAATTGATTTCAGATGAAGCACCACTAATTTCAAGATACAAAGATTTTCATATGGATGAGAAGAAAGCATTTGAGCAATTTTGTCAACAGGTTGGAATTAACGACGAATTTGGAGAGGAATCCTGGAGTCTTTGGGCGTCTGTTGGTACCTTTCTATCCTTTGATTATATCTAAATAAATACTCAAATTGACTCGATACTTCAGGGCCTTTAATTGTCAACATAACGGTAACAAATAAACAGAAAAATGGAAAAGGTAAGAATCCCAACTGATGGCAGACAAACCATTTGTCTCCTTTTAAGCACACCAGAAGAGTGAAACCTGGGAGTCTATCCTGAGAACAGCCCTAGTGATAAGAATGAAATTAAACTGCACCCTATCCACAAATAGCCACTTTCATTTGCCAGTCCTTGGTTGCCTGTTTGTTCTTTTTTGAATGGCTGTGCTGTGTTGCTATGGTATTTTGATATCCCTTTACATCATACTGCTGTGTCTCCATAGCCATGCAAACTGATTCTGAAAGAATTTTGTTTCATGTAATACCTGATTCTGTAACAGTTGTAAAAAAAGGTTAAACAACATCGTCGCTCTTTGGAGGTTGGGTGCCCGAAACATCCTGGAGCTTCCACTATTGGCAGCCAGCTTCAAGATGGAGACTGCACCGATGGCTGGCAAAACCTGACAACCCAGCCATGAGCCCCCACGCCCAGCCGCAGGACCTCCGAGCCTAGATGGCTCGGAGAGTGGGGCTCATGGCCCCTAAGCAAGAGCCCCGAATCTCCCACATCCGACAGCACCCAACAACCAAAGAACTGCTCATGACCACGCTAACAGCCTAGACCACTGCAATGTGCTAACCGCAAACTGCCATAACAACCCAGAAACTACAACCAGACTCGAGGGATCCATGCACATGTGGACAACAGCAGACCGCGGAAGGCACAGGTTAACCAATGCTAGCTGAAAGGCATGCCCAGGCTCAGCTACATGAACGAACACAGTGAAATGCAAGGGAATGCAGACCCCTGACCGACGCCTCATAAAACACTGCTGGCACGAAGGAACACTTATATAGGCGTATGGCATGTGTGCATCACAATTCGTAGAACGCTACAACACACACGAGGGATCCTCATGCAGGTGGATCCCAAAAGACTGCCGACTGCACAGAACACAGCAAAATGCATGGGAAGGCAGACCTACACTGATGCACAGGTGCCATTGCCTCACAAGACACTGCTAGCAAGGAAGGAAAGTAGACATGCATATGAACTGGTGCGTGTACATAACAAGTCTGCAGACCCTTCGGGAAACAAACAAGCTACACGAAAACAGGGATCCACACCCATGTGGACAACGAAAGACCGCCAACTGCACAGGCCTATAAGCATGCACTGGCTCAGCGGCACGAACGAACACGGCAGAATGCAAGGGAACCCAGACCCCTGATGAATGCAGCAGCGCATGTGTTGCACACCCTGATGAATGCAGCAGCGCATGTTATCATTGCATGGCGTCTTAGCGTTGCATTGCGTTGTATTCTCAGCGTTGTTAGCGTTGCGCTGTATTCTTAGCATTGTTGTCTAGTGTGTGTTGTTTCCCCAGTCCACTTCTGCCCCATTACACCCCTATCTGCAGGGTGAGCAGTCAGCAGCTCCAGTTGCTGGGCGGTCTTTTTAACGGTCAGCGGTCTACACATCTCGCATGCGCCACGGTGGTATGTCACTATGTGGTTAGCGGAGCGGTTAGTTGCTGGTTGTTTGAGATTGCATTCCCCCTCCCTCCCCCCCTCTAAAAACGCTGCGGACATAAGGAATGCAGACATCAGTGGATTCACTGGTGCGTGTGCATAACAATTCCACAGACTCTACGGGAAACACAAATGTACAACAAACACGAGGGATCCACGTGCAGGTGGACAACAGAAGACCCCAGACTGCACAGGTCTCCCAAAATGAGCTAAAAGCATGCACTGGCCAGGGTTGTCATTAGGATTTAAGTAGATGGATGAGTGAGCACAAGTAGGTGGCTACAGATTATACTGAGCACAAAGCTCACAAAGGCAATTTCCTGCATTCTTGGGCAAAAATAGCCGGCAAAAAGTGGTCTGACAGACGGAAGACCCCCCCCCCCCCCCAACCCCCCAACCGCACAGGCCTACCAATGTGGCGCAGGGCACAAACAAACACAGGAAAATGCACAGGAAAGCAGACCCCTGACTGATGCACTAGCACAAGCGCCTAGCAAAAACCCTGCTGGCACGGAGGAAAGTAGACACAGGCGTGTGCACGGGCATGCATGCATACAAATCCGGCAGACCCTCCAGGGAACACAGACACTACAACAAACAGGAAGCACCCATGCACCTGGGGATAACAGAAGACGGCCGACAGCACTGGCACAGCTACAGGAATGAACATAGCAAAATGCAAGGGAAAGCAGACCCCTGACGGATGCACTGGCACCAGTGCTTCATGAAACACCACTAGCCTGAAGGAATGCCGACGAGGCGTACGCATAGACGTGTGCATAACAAGTCCCTCAAGACCCTCAAGGGAACACAAGCGCTCTTGTTGTTAACCCCGTGTAACAACAGTTGGCGCAAGTGGAGGTCAGGTGCTCAGAACTAACGTGCCGTTGGCCAGCAACCCAACCCCTAACAACTGGCATATAAAATGAGCTGACAAGACTGCAACCCTGCAAGACTACACCAACCCCCAACTGCCAAGCTACATATATATATGTATATATATATATATATAAATATATAAAGAGGGGGGGAGGGAGGGGGAATGCAATCTCAAACAACCAGCAACTAACCGCTCCGCTAACCACATAGTGACATACCACCGTGGCGCATGCGAGATGTGTAGACCGCTGACCGTTAAAAAGACCGCCCAGAAACTGGAGCTGCTGACTGCTCACCCTGCAGATAGGGGTGTAATGGGGCAGAAGTGGACTGGGGAAACAACACACACTAGACAACAATGCTAAGAATACAGCGCAACGCTAACAACGCTGAGAATACAACGCAATGCAACGCTAAGACGCCATGCAATGATAACAACGCTAAGAATACAACGCTACGCAATGCAATGCGAAACAACGCTGAGGCTACAAAGCGACGCAACGCTAAGACCCAACGCAACCCTAAACAACGTAAGAATACCACACCACGCAATAACAACAACCAACTTTATTATACCAGGGTGAGCACCTAACAGCTAAGACTGATAAACTTGTGGGGCTCCCACAATCACAAAAAAAAAAAAACAAGGCAATACAAAAAAAAAGGAGTATAACTCCCCGCAATACAAAAAAAAAGGAATACAACACCACGCAATAACAACAACCAACTCCACCTCACGAGGGTGAGCACCTAACAGCTAAGAGTGATAAACTTGTGGGGCTCCCACAATCACAAAGAAAAACACAAGGCAATACAAAAAAAAAGGAGTATAACGCCCCGCAATACAAAAAAAAAGGAATACAACGCCACGCAATAACAACCACCAACTCCACCTCACGAGGGTGAGCACCTAACAGCTAAGGCTGATAAACTTGTGGGGCTCCCACAATCACAAAAAAAAAACAAGGCAATACAAAAAAAAAGGAGTACAACGCCACGCAATACAAAAAAAAAAATAATAATAATAATAATACAACGCCACGCAATAACAACAACCAACTTCATCCCACGAGGGTAGGCACGTAACAGCTAAGGCTGATAAACTAGTGGTCCTCCTACAATTAAATATAAATATATCTAAAACAGTCAAAAAGGTATAATGTAATAATATACAAATAAGTATAGAAAAATTATATCTCTTGGAAGGGAATTCCAAAATCTAGTAGTTGATACTGAAAAAGAACGCCCTCCCTCTGTTTCCCTCGTAAAACATGGACAAACTAAATTTAAATCCCCAAGTCTGCTTTCCCTACTATGTACATCGGCATTTCTTGTAATAAACTATTCATATAAGACGGGCTATCCCCCACGCAAAAAAAAACAACAACAACAACAACAACGCTGAGAATACACCGCAATGCAACGCAACGCTAAACAACGCTGAGACTACAACGCCACGCTAAACCACGCTGAGAATACAACGCAATGCTAAGAATACAACGCCACGCAATGCAACGCTAAACAACGCTGAAAATACAACGCAATGCAACTCTAAGGTGGAACGCAACGCTAAACATCAATGCACAGAAGTACAACACTTGCTCCTCGTAAACTAAGTAATTATATTAAACTACATAATTACATAAAACTGTACAAAACAAGTCCACGCAACATGCTAGCAAATGAAAAGAGAAAAATACACGCTAACGCCACGCTGATACATAAATAAAGCAAACTCCAATGCACGTCACTTAATATACCAACGGCCTAAGCCTCTTGATCATAGCAATAGCAGTATCAATAATATTACCAGACAAGTGTACGTTGTACGTGTGGCCCAGCTAAATAACAGATGCTTATAGTCGAGTTCATGGCCCAAAGCAAAACTAGAAACAAACTACAACCGAGCATCAGAGAGCCTATGACGCGGCCATAACGCTAAACGCCTGACAGAATACGAGCGAGACGCTAAAATTGACGCTACGCCACCTAACAACTGAGCTAGTTAGCTCTTAAGTCCAAATGCATGAAATGCCCTGTCCCATATGAAACTGTGCAAGGGATACGCTGTCCAAGGTCGAAGACAAGCTTCCCGCCAGGTGATTCTTGTACGGGGATCGGAGATGGCCAAAGGTCACGCCGTGATGTACGACCGCAGCGCCCAAGCAAATTCCGCGTGGTCGTGAATGGCTTTATGCAATAAGAAGCGGGGCACTGCATAAGAGTTCGATGGTAGAAAACGCTTACTGAAGCTGCATGAACTGACGTTGCCCAAGAATAAAGCTGTAAGTATATAGTATAAGAGGGCTGAAGATCAGAGATGTACTCTGTAGGAATGGTTTCCAATGGAGGCGATGGAAGGGTACAGGCAGATACATGACACGACTTGGTAGGAATGGTTTGATCTGTTGCAGCGGTCATGTGAAAAGGGCCACTCAGTACTTTAACTCCAGGTTGGATTTCGTGACCATCGATCCATAGGTCTGAGTGTGAGAGCGCCATCAGTGAAGTACCAATGGTAAGGCAAACAGAGACAAAGTCAAGTCCGCGATTCAGTTTGGAATTACCTGGAGGAAGACCAGGGCATGGAGGCCCAGTTAGTAAGCAGGTTGACGCCATGATTCTTATTATCTGTAAGTGGATTCTGAAGGGAACAGGCGAGTTTGAAGGACATGCTGGGATGTCGAAAATGGATACTGGGTGTTGCATGGTCCATCAGAGCTTGTGTAGAATGTAAGTGGTTTTCGCCAAATAGAATGGGCCAGGAAAGACCAGGAACTACGAGCATCTGAAATGTGGTTTCCTTGCCATTGCTCCATTGTATGGGAATCTCCATGGTTCCTACAGCCTTTAACTGAGACTTTGCATCGGCAACAGAGACCGCGACAGGCTTTTCAAGCGACTGAAACTTTAACTGCGGATACTTAGAAGCGACGAGGTCAGCATGGGATCGACTGACAAGTGACACGGAACAACAACTGTCAAGAGGTAGAGGAAGTTTCTCTCCAGCAGAGGTGACAGGTGTCCAAAGGATATGGCGTTCGTGGAGTTTACCCGCAGGATTTGTGACGGCTGGCAAACCAAACACAACATGTTCTTGAGATGTGGTCGATGTCTCACCATCAGCTGGCTTGTTTAAGGGTTGGAGGTCTGCGACCAGAGATTGCATTGGGGATTTCTTGTGACGGAGAGCTTTGCAACCCCATTTGTGACACTGAGAACATTTATGAAGTCTCCCAGCTGAACACTTGTTATTTGCTTGCTCGCAATTAGCAGAGAGAAGCCTGTTAAAATTTCGACATACTTCTGGAATTTTCTTTCTTTGTGCTGGCGGCCGCTGCGTACAATCACGAGCTGTGTGCTGGGTTTGGCCGCAAATCCAACATGAGCGTTGTTGCTGAAAAGGCCGAACGTCGCCACGAAATTGACCAGAAGAGCTAAGTAAGGCAGTTCGCTGTGGACCTTCATTGGATGCAGTAGGGAGCGACGGGGAATCCTGGGGTAAGGGCGAAGCAGATCCTTTGTCTGTAGCAGTGATGAACGAATGTTCAATGCGTCGAGCAAATTCAATGGCTTTATCGAGTTGTGTCACATGGTGTGCTTGAAGAACCAGATGTTGGGCAATATGCGGTTGTAACTTGGAAATAAACTGCGAAGTAACATAGGTTGGGCAAGATTTAGTGAGGCTTTCGCCTAGTTTATCGAGTTGGTGAAGAGTATTCTTATACTTGAATGCAAATTCATCGACAGATTCCGATGGATCCTGTTTCATAGAGCTTAATTCGGCTGCCAAACGTCGACATTTTGAGTCGGTGGGTTCCTGAAACTCGTCTCGCAAACGTGAAATGAAAGACGCCAATTGCTCGTCTGGTGATTGGTCGGAGAAGCCTTCTGTACTGCGACAAAATGACAAAACAGAACGTGGCCATTCGCCAATGCATTGTTGTTCTAGAAGGGACAGGCGAATGGTGGCTGGAAGGTGCGATGTCTGGTCTTGAAATCGGTCAAGAAATTCGGCAATGTCATCTTGAACTTTAGTATCTTGGCGGAAGGTGGGTAATTGGAGCGTCGGTAGTCGTAACGTGGTGAAATTTTGGTTGGGAGGAGCGGGCGTAGGATCGGCCGCGCTAGCGTGTGTCGCTGAAGTTTGAGCTTGAAGTTGGATCGCGCCGACTGATCCCTTTACCACTTCGCTGAGGCCAGCAACGACTCCTTGTAATTCTTCGATAGTAGCAGGCATGTTAAATTATCGCCAGTCCGGGTTCTCCACCACTTTGTAGTAGGCTGAGTCGTTGCATAAGACGAGAGTAAACAGACAAACACAACTTTATTCCTCGAGTCCTTTCGATTACATGTGCTCTCTCTCGACTGGTTCTAACCGGTTACGGGCATGCAATGCTACATGTATACAGTCACGAATTGTCCCACTACACCGGGGGATGGGGGGGGGGGGGGGTGGAGGTACTCCCAGAAAAATTGGGTAGGGGTGTGCGGCCCGCTTCCCAAAACCCTTACCCTATTTATGACCAAAATCTGCGGTTTTCCCTACCCAATTTATGACCTGACCCTTAAATCAATACCCTGGTGCAGACCTGCCTTATAATTATTTCCCTAGTTCAGACCAATGTTAAAGACAATGTTTATCTGCTTTTATTAGTTAGGTTACATGATAAAGAAGTAGCTTCTAAATAAAAAACGAATTCAAGACTAGAGAGCAAAAATGGATACCCTATTTATGACCAAAATGGCGGAAAATTGGCCAAAATCGATACCCTATTTATGACCAAAACGGCTGAAAAACCTTTTGGGACCGCACATACCTATATAAAAGCCCATATAAGGGAGTACCCCCCCCCCCCCCGGGAAATGTGGTCACAAGGGAGATTTGCTTGCAACATTTTTGTGCAGGTGGGTGAAAACTACTTTGGAAATTTAGGGACTTAAGAAAAGGGACCATGATTACGTTAGATCAGATCGACGAAGGACGATACACAATTGGATCACCTAGCAAATTGAGTTTTGAGGAGCGCCTTATAATTAGTCCTTACGTAAAGAGATTTGAGAAGACACCTTTGGACAGCCTGCTTTGCTTTTACTGAGGGGCACGTATGTCCAAAAATTCACTTCGCTTCTTTAAAATCCGCGTGCATTAAATTACTTGCCTTTCTGATAAGCAGCAATTCAGTTTTCGTGTCTACTGCGTATGCGCTGTAGACACCAAGTTTTTCAAAAAAAGTTTGTTAACTTATCGACAGCCGATCGTGAATCGATAATCAAATTTCCGGGATGGCCGAAATACGAAGATTTGACGTCACAGTGAAGTGGTAAAGCTGTCAAATGTACACTGCAATCGAAAGCATGTGCATCGAAGATTTTTGAGGATCGTCACTGTAGTGTATCGTTTGCAGTCAGATTCTAGTTTTCAGTTAATGTATAGATTTAGCGAAACCTAAAAGTGGAGCTCCCTGGTTATTTGTTCTCACTGCATGAAAATGAAAGGTCCGCCTTTTGACGTTTCCGGTTGCTGCTTTAATAATTAAACTATTTTCTTTGCTTTCTTCAATAGAAAAATTCATTGCCTAACTGGTGAATTCCACGGTAAATTTTACGCTAAAAACCGATATCGCATGAATCACCAAGCGATGAGTACGATATCGGTTTTTCGAGTGAAATTTACGTTTGGCAATGAATTTTTCTTGAACCGCATGAGTTTTAAAAGAAAACAAGCGCACCCTCAGCGAGCGAATGGAAAAGGAAAAAAGCCATTTCAAAGTCAACTGTAGGAATCACGCTAAAATTAGAAGCCATAAAAATACGCATCCACTTTAAATAACGCATCCGTAAAAATAACAAACGGTTTAATGCCAAAGGAAATAATTTGTGGAGTAACTTCTTCCACTAAGTATGAGCTATTACTGGTATTCTGTTAGGTCCCCCTACCCTCCCCCTCAGAAACACGTGTAGACTCATCCGGTATGGTTTATTCACATGCTGGAAGTTCGGATTTGGTTCCCGGAAATGAATAAAAATGTTGCAAATAACTTATACAACGCTTATAATATCACTCAAATCTCCATACTAGACATTCATCGCCCTAACACAAAACACGAAGTAGGGAATCGTAATTCTAGAAGCTTCTAGTATGTTTCTTGCTTTTTTGCTACCAATAATGCATGGATTTCGTGCATTGCCATATTATGTACGAAGCAATGGAAAGTTGGATAGATTTCACGGAATTTATCAAAAGGACTCTCACACTGATATAATAGCAGAAGAGTTACTTGAACTTGAAAACATTTAACTGAAATTTAATCCTCAATCCAATCATACAACTGAACTTGTGGAACAATGAACAGTGTGGATAGCACACTTTCACTATAACACCAATGCCTGGTGAAAGCTCTAAACATGTCAATCAAACTCAAATCATACTACATGTATGTTAGTTTAGTAATGAACATCAACCTTCTATTTAGTTCACTATCAACTTGTAGTTTCTCCTCATTAGGTGACATTAAATTTTTCTGTTTGTCTTTATACAAGGGCCTTTGTTGCCATTGAAAAGCTATTTATTAAG
>NW_027179581.1:0-5000 GCF_036669935.1 Montipora foliosa | reverse complement strand
TCAATGTTCGCAAAACAAATCAAACACAACATAATCTGAAATTTTCGTCATCGTTCAATACTATTTCTTACGTGCATGGGAATTATCCCTTATTCCCTCAATTAAAGCAACGAATTCTCAAATATCAAGCAGTGCAAAAAGGAAGGGCAAATTTTAAAGAAAACCAAACGATAGTTTGATTATCTCGTTCTATTTTGGCTTTAGATCATCATCAAAACGCAAAAGAGAAGTGCATCGTCTTTCGAAATATTTAACAATTATTCCGGCCCCGCCGAAGTGGAGGTAACAGCCATCGCCCACTTTCGCCGACACTGAGGCCGTGAATAATTGTTTTAGTATATACCACACTAAAAAGTTGCTCCTCGGTAACCGAAGGGAAACCTGTAGTCATTTTGGTTTCTCCGTTTGCTGAGGGTTCACGTCCGAGCGATCAGAATGAGCGGAAAGCACAATTCACTTGTGTGGTATAGACTAATAAAATAAACAGTACCTGGAACTTTTCCATTTACGCAACTAATTAAGCTCTCTTGGGGAGAGAAAGGTTGGTATGGGTATATTGCGATTGGTCATGAATTATTTTGACGTGTTATTAATCCTTTTAATTAATGTTCATTTAGGCGAAGTTGTGTCCATGAAAGATGAACGCTTACAATTCATGCCCCCGCTTTTGAAAGTCTCTTCTTTCCTTCTCCTGAGCATACTTTTTTGGCAAAAAACCTCTGCACACTATGATCCCTGCCGCGTAGCCAGGTCAGTTCCCGAGCATGCGCTATCAGGACACGTGATCTCTACAGAAGAAGTGAAAGGACTAGAATCTTGTGTAATAACCTGCGAGCGCACTGAAAAGTGCTTCAGCATAAACTATTATTCAACGTTAAAAAGGTGTGATTTGAACGACAAAACCGTTGAATGGAATCTCAGTGACTTAAAGCCAACAGAAGGAGCCTTGTATCTCACGATGGTGTCTCGTGTCTACACGCCGAGTCAAGACTGTATTGGGGTTTGCGTACCTATCCCAGGATCCTCAGTGCGACGATGCGTTTGTGGAGAAAATACAACGAGCCTTAATGATTGTGAGTCTCGCTACCATCAACAATATTATTCAGTTGATCTATATATTTGCATTGCACAAGTTCTAAAAGATCACAGAGAAAAAACTTAAAAACATAGCCACCCTCAATTCACATTTCTAATATCGAGGTCACGACCGCCACGTTGGTGTCCCCAAACAAAGAAACGGCGGCCATGTTGGTGTCCCGACCCAATCCTCCGGGAATTGAACTCAAATATTATGCAAACGTTTTCTTTTGTTTTCGTTAAAGAAACATGTCTGTTGATCACGTGAGTGAAAACCAAGTATACCGCAACCTAGCAGTATTTTTAAATTCGTTGTAAAGCCCAGTGCAAACGGACGTGCAGTGTATTATGTGAAGGATACGACCCATAAGACTTTGTAAATTTACAAAATTTGGCTGCCATCTTGTTTTTAACATGTAAATGCGTTGCTATCTCCATGGATACCGTATGTAATGCGCGTGCATGGCTACAGCTGTACAAACGGATGAAACATTGACCGAATGCATAAAAGGCGGACAAAAATGTATTCTTTTGTTTATGCTAATGAGACTTACTAGCCTCGCTCTCAAGCAACCTTTCTTTTGTATTTTGGCCATGCAAACGAGGCTAGTGAGGCTAATTAGCACATAAACAAAAGAATATTGTTTTGGCCGCCATTTATGCATTCGGTATATTGTTGTTCTACGCTTCGGCGATCACGGAACAAAAGAAATGATGGGAGTTGTTGGCTTAAAAAGTTTGACCAGTTTCAAACTTCGTAAAACAACACGTAACAACATGCAGCAGGGTGTGCATTACCGGACGCAACATGTAACACCCGACAATGTTGGAACAATGTTGACCAACAATGGTGCGTCCATTTGCACAGGGCTTAAGTCGGCTTAAGTCTTATTTCTAATTAGGGAATTCTTCCAAAACAAGCACCAACATAAGGGCGGTGTCACCTAGTGTGATTCTTGCTATTCATAGTGTAACTCTTTCAATTGACTGAACTGTTTTCGCGTTGCATTTTCGAAATAGCTTGTTCAAAACCACTTGGAATGGAAGACGGTCTAATCAAAGATACCATGATAAAGGTATCGTCCACGCATCCGGACAGCAAAAAGGTATGGGGGAGACTTCACAGCAAGGAGGGAAGCTGGACTCCAATTGATGATTACAAAAAACAATGGTTCCAAGTAAACTTCGAACCGGAAGTAAAAAGAATCACACACATTGCCACGCAAGGAAACGGGAGAAACCATTATTGGGTGAAAGAATATTACGTCATGTACAAGAAAAAGGGAGCTTCGACTCTCCAACAATATATGGAAAGCAACAAATTAGTGGTAAGACGAAATTTCCTGGGTGAATATCATGTCACTTTTTCAATGCTCATACTATTGGTAGGGCATGTAGTTCCCGGTGTTGTGGTCTGTCTTCTGTGGTGTATCATGGTTGGGAGGGCAAATGCTCGGAGATATTAGCTACACCAAGCTACTCCAAAATCCGAGGGTGAAGAAAGATATATGATATGATATGATATGATATGGTTCTCCCTCAATTCCGAAGAAAGATTCTGTCTGGGAGGCCTAACCACATTGTCATTGTTGCTTTTTATCGTTTCGGTGTATATATCAGCGATTCAAAGGTAACTTCTTACATTGTTGCGTATAGGTCCCAATCATTTCTCCATCAATACTTTCCGAGGTCAAATGCATTTGTCCGGCAGTTCTCACCGTGAGCACGGAAAGGAGAAATGTCTAGTTTCTAAACAAATTGACAAGAAAGTGCTTGCTCGAGTTCTAGTCCCAAATCTACTAAAAATCTACTACCACTTTGATAGTCATCATAATTACTGTGTTAATTTTGAGCTTTTATGCATCTGCACGTTTGTCGTCCCCAGTCTTGGAGCTGCTCACCTTATACACCCAACTACAATAGGAGACAGCTGAGAAGACTGTAAATGAAAAGCTTAAAGGCCCACCTTCAACCGACAGGTTTTCGACCGTTTCTTTTTGTTATGGAAATTCGTATTTCTTATCGCAGCGATCTAATTGGATGAATCTCGGATTCGGGTGGAATTTTCATATATGAAAATTGTTTCGAGGCACGCAATGTCTGTCGTTTGAAGGTGTGCCTTTAACGCTACATTCAAAGATATTTTCTCTTGTACTTTCAGAATTTCACCGGCAATAAGAACCAAAATGCCGTGGTAACAAACAAGATAGCAAATCCCTTTGAAGCCACTGCAGTCCGTATAGTTCCAACAACATTTTACGGGAGAATAGCTTTGCGGATTGAACTGTACGGATGTGACATCAAGTGAGGTTTTGATATTGGAATGCATCACCCCCCGGAAACCTCATCTGACAGAGGAAAACAAGGTTTCGTCCTTAACAAAGATTGAAATTAAATTGACTCACATTACTGTTATGATTGTAACCTGGTTGCTGGTACAGTATTCAATGGGCAAAACCACGTATTCATTTATTGCGCAGTTCTTGCATTGGAACTACTGGAAAAAAATTAGTAACCTCGTTCTCTACTCTCGACGGAGAAAAGCCGAGGCTTTATGACAAGAAATGATGGTACAGTGAAGGAAAAGCAAACTTCATTTTGTCGGGAGATGGATTTATTGTCTGATAGGACAAACTGATTTATATGTATTGAAAAAGGTTTAGCTCTTCAACTTTGTCCTTGGTCTAAAGGACACACAAGGAGTACACTCTGTCAATTATTTTCGAAGGACATTAAGCAGCAGAGGTCCATAACCCATAAGTTTTCGGTCTCGTTGTTATCCAAAACGTTAGACACTTGCCACATTTAAGAACATGCCTTAGGCCGGTACAATACAAAATGAATTTAAAAAACTAAACTAGTGAGCAGCACTCTGCGAACTGTATCTGTAAAACTTGTTTAGTCTCCGACACATTTCGTCTAGTTTACGTAGACTTCTTCAGGGAATTTAACAGTAATACGAAAAACCCAACGGGTTGAAAGGAGTAACGCGCGTTCACAGCTTCAGTGCTGAGATTCAGTGCTAAGTACCATATTTGGAAACCCCTCGCTCCAGTTAATTTCGCGCGAGAACATTGGTGGTATTGCGTCACGGTGTTCTTGCGAACTGATTGGTTAAATGTTTCTCTCTTGTTGTTCCAAATATGGTACTTAGCAAATTTTTATAAAAGTGACGACACATTTGAAATTAAAGACATGTTTCGGTCGTGCAACGACCATCTTCAGTTGAAAGTAGAATTAATTTGAAGTTACATTTGAATTTATAATATGCTAAACAAAGATAAATAACAACGTGAAATAAATTGAGAATCTAACAAAATAGCCAAAGGTAACAAAAAAGAGTGTACAATGGAACATGTTGATTAGAACGAGAGAGTTAAATTAACGTGATATAATTGCTTATTTAAAGAAGGTTGCTCCCAGGAAATATGTAAGGCCTCTTTTATCTTGACCTGGAATTTTGTGGTCGCACGGTCTATAACTTCAAAACATTCCGCAGAGCAGGAGTTACGGCATGCCTCGGATTGTTGAAGGTGTTTAAAGATATGTGAGGTCCTGTCCCTGTTTAAGTGTTCGCGAATGCGTGTCGAGAGGTGTCGGCTGGTTTCGCCGACATAGCAAGAATTACAGCTTGCACAGGTAAACTTGTAGACAACATTCGAACAGAGTTCAACAGGCACAGGGTCCTTCACACTAAACATGTTACGGATCTTGAAGGAAGAAAAGGCTAGCTTAACATCAAGATTGTTACAATAACGTTTAAGTAATTTACGTAATCTGTTTTGTGCTACAATAGAGAAGGGCCCAACATAAGGTAATTTGAAAAAATGTGTAGGATTAGAGGGAGGACTAGTAGGTGTGTTCGAAAGGGTCTGAGTTTTTGTAATATACTGCTTAATGACTCTCTCAACGATATGACTGGG
>NW_027179580.1:55000-58111 GCF_036669935.1 Montipora foliosa | reverse complement strand
GCTTGACAGAGTTAAGGACACATCTTCGTCAGGAATGTTGACAAAATTATTGAGGAGGCCAAGAATACGAATGAAATCGAATCATCTTTAAAGTCGGTGAGTTTTATTTATTATTGAGAAGTTTGCTCCAACCGTTAATTGTGAAGAGACCTTGAACAATTAAATCAGGCCTTGGGGTGCAGGGATGGCGCAGTGGTGAGAGCACTCGCCTCCCACCAATGTGGCCCGGGTTCGATTCCTCGACTCGGCGTCATATGTGGGTTGAGTTTGTTGGCTGTCTACTCTGCACCGAGAGGTTTTCTCCGGGTACTCCGGTTTCCCCTCTCCTCAAAAACCAACATTTGACTTGATTTGCGTTGATTGTTAATTTCACTTTACCGTGTCCCCAATTAGTGCTCCAGCGCTTAATCGACTAGACACTTAAATAAAGTTCCTTTCCTTTTTCCTTTTTCCTTGAGCTGCTTTTGAAAACTTTAATCCAAGCTATCGCCGATCTACAGCATAAGAGAAAAGCAGTGATAAAGGTGACATTGTCACCTATTTAATTCGCTGTGCTGTAATATTTTCTTACCTCGTGATGATGCCGTTGATCGGTGAAAGCTTGGATTAAAATCTTCAAAAGCAGCTCAAGGCCCCACTCATTCATTTGTCTAAATATGCTGCTAAAGGACAACAAGTCTTTTGGTCAATTCTTTAGCTTTTGTGGTTTCCTTTGCTTTTTTTCTTTTCAGTTCTTCAAAAAACTGGACTGCCTCCCTCGTTCAGGGCTGTACGACGCCGTCAATTGTACAGCGCATGCCAGTGATTTGCGCAAGTACGACCAACGCATCAATAAGTTGAATGAATATGTTGTCGTGGACGTTGCCAGAGACAGATTGGCTCAGGTAAGGGTGCGAAAAAGAAGACTGTTTGTTGTTGTTATTGTTGTTGTTGAAAAATGCACGAACCAAAGATTAATTTTGAAACGGAATTTATTGCACACAGTGCAACTCGTAATTCAACTTCCTTGCCGTCTCAAGTTGTCGTATTCTTTTATGGCACCTGACGTCACAGTTGCCATATTGGTGAAAAGAACAAAAGCGAAAAAGTCGTTTGAAAATTTGACTATTTTATCATGCAAATCGTGAGCTACATTTTTCTATTGTTTTGGCACCAACATGGGCGTCTTATCACGTGAGTGCAATCAAAGAGTGAACTTCCATCATCATTATCATTTTATTGAAATCTCAGACTTAATCCAGCTTAGTGCAAGTGATCTACGAATTAAATGAAAGCAGATTGAATCAACGGTCAGGTTTTGACGAGGTGGGAACACCTAAGTACTCAGCGAAAAACATCTTGGAGCAGAGTAGAGAACGAACAGACTCAACCTTGATATGACATTGAGTCCAGGAATTAGACTGCAAGCATCCTCTCTCTTTGGTGTAAAATCGTTGAAACGAACAATTCAAAATGGCTGAAACTGTGGGTCGCAAATATCGCGGGCGTTGGTTAGAGCGAACTTCCGCTGTATTTGCGACCCGCAGGTTCAGTCATTCAAAGTTCAACGTACGCGTTCGTTTCAACGATTTTAGAGCAAAAAAGAGACTGCTTGCAGTCTATATACCTGCAGGAATCGAAACTCGGATAACATTGGTGGGAAGCAATGCGCTCACCTCTGTGCCAGCACCTTATCCCCTGTTTGTTTCGAGTATAGTGTTAAAATTAAGGACAGTTTGTGCGCTGTCAGAGGTTAGTTAAAACGAACAAGAGCCGCTGTACTGGTTTTTGAAAGACACAGGTAGTAGCAATGTTTTGATCGTTGAAAAAAAAATATTTCTGATAGCTCATGTAAATTATATTTTGCATAAAACGTGAGACGGAAGCGTGCAATACAGTCATTCCTTTCTTCGTTTCGTAGTACTGAGCCCCTATCCGTAAGGTTACCGGTATGTTACTGACTTATTTTTTTCGAGATCGATGTTCGATTGTTCGCCTCTCTGTTTCTAGTGTATTAGAAAGTAAAAACTGGTTAATTGGAAAGCTGCGTCTCTTTGAATTCATGCATGTGTGTATTGGTCGAGTTGTGAGGTTGAGTTTATCGTCATCCTTTTATAAACGAATCTACGTTTACTCATAACTACACTCTTCAGCATCATTTTACTTTTGCAGTTTCTTGATTCGGCCGTGTACACATTTGAGGAACGATTTAAGGAATTAGTCTCATCCACTGATGGAAAGTCGAATGGACAAACTGCTGCGGGTGTTATGGAGGAAGCAAAGGAAGAAGTATTGATGGTAAGAAAATTGCTGCGCTCCATGTTGTGCTCTTTATGTATATTATACTGCAGAGTTTCCAGTGGTGTGCCGCAAAACCAAACCTTGCGTGTTGGGGGACTCTAGCAAACACGTCTTTGATGAGACCAAGTAAGGAGATTAAGAACGAAGCGTGGTTTTCACAAGCAACGCAAGCGCAAACACAAGCATTAGTGGCTTATGCCAGTGAAACGAACGTCGACATAAGCATCAAAACTGATCAACCACGGCAAGTGCTTGATATCTGTAGCAAACAGGCGAGAGATGAGATAAAAGCGAACAGCTTAACCCTTTCACCGCCGAGGAATTCTCCATTGACGAGTACAATCGTCTGGCGTTAGAGTAAAATCTATAAGTGTCAATTTGCATTTATGGCGGTGAAAAGGTTATCTTTATTTCTATAATATTTACGACCAATCTCCAGAGAAAAGTATTATCAAATGACGTCACAATCATTTAAGCCTGGTTTTCACTAGCGGCGCAAGCAAAAGCGCAAGCAAAAGTAGCTTATGCTAATTGAAAAGGGACGTCGACATTTTATGCTGTGTTTTGTTTTCACACGGCATAAGGCGAACGCAAGCTCGGGAAAAGGAAAGCAAATGATGCTTGTGCCTAGGCCGTTTTCACGATGAAATGAAAGCTTTTATGCTTGCGCGTGTGCTTCCGTCGCTAGTGAAAACCAGGCTTAAGCGTAGAAATGCAGAACCAAGGCGTTCGCGGATTCATTTAGACAATCGTTAAAATCAATCCATTAGAATTAAATTAACTGACAAGCTAGCATTAACTAGAAATCACACCATCCATTGCATGTGGGAT
>NW_027179580.1:30000-45000 GCF_036669935.1 Montipora foliosa | reverse complement strand
AAGATTTTTCTTGCTAATTAAGTCCTGCTTTCGGCTTTGTCCACGAAAAGGTACGTGAATGTCTTCTTTCTCGATTTCTTCTATATGCACGGGAAGTGCATGCTTCCCATGTGCAGACCTGCATTCGACTTCTCGCTATTAGCAATGATCCGATGCATATACTACGAAGTTTTTGCATCGATGTTCTCTTTCAACACCTCCACGTAATTCGAAGGAAAATAGCCAACCTGCAATGAGGAAGAAATCCTCAAGCTTGACAATCATTGGCCACTGAATGACATCATTAATTTTTGTTCGCTGGAGAATGCTTTGGAAACAGGCGCCGGTTGCTCGAAGCCTGGACCTGGTTGTTCGAAAGCCGTTTAACTTAATCCAGGATTGGTGTTTTCAACTTTTTGCTAAAAAGTTTCTTTTGATTATTTTTGTTTTTCGAGATTGACTTCCTCTAATGTAAAGTTTTGCCGAATATCATGCAGCGTTGAACAGCATTTGGCAGTAGATAAAACGGGCTTTTGAAAAAAAAAAAACAAACAAACAGGCCCTGGTTAGCGCTAACCGTTGGTTAAGAGGTATCAAAACCAATAGGTTTCCATGGTATTTAATCTGGTTAGCGCTACTCATGCTTCGAGCAACTCACGCAAGGTGGGGACTTTCCTAACCAACCATCGAGTATTGTAACGCGAAACCAAGACGATTTCGAGTAACTCGCCAATTCCAAGCCGTACTCTCAATGATCCAGTAAGTTTTACGGATTTATTTTGAGTGAAAAGGTGGTTTGAACGGGAAAAAAAAATTCTGGAGTTTTGAAATGGCCGGAAAATTTCGACTTGGAGGGGTATTCGTGAAATTTTAACGACCAAATGTTGGGCAAATGACCAATCATTTTTGGTCTTTGAGCTGCAAAAATATTCAACCTACCTGACCATCGCATTCCCCTTTCCACCAGTCGCCTTCTTTGTTAAGTATGAGAATCTTGGAATTTCTCTGCGAGGGAAGTGAAAACACCAAACTTAGCCTTAGAAATTACCTATTCTTAACGATAATATTTTTGGGTAAGACTGAACAATAAAGCGAGTTTGCGACACCGAGCATTCTCTTACGTTTTGGAAACACTGATTCAACGAAAGTCCGCATGAAATCCTTGGAGTGGTCCACTGACTTTAAAATATTCAAACGAAAAGGTTCCTTTCTTTGGGAAAATCCAAAACCGGATTCTTTGTTTTACTAAAATCCGAAAATGGATCATTGATCCGAAGAATCCACTTTCCGAGTGGAATCATTAAATTAGATCTGAATCCGGATTTTTAGGATTCGTGATCCATGCGTTTCTTTTGGGCACGGATCCGAAAAAACTACGTTTGACCAGCAGTCTTGTGAAAATACCCTTGACCGCCATTTGTGTGAATCATTGCGACCAATAAAGGTGAGCTTTCAGTGCAATTTCTTCTCAATATAACCGAAATTTATAGAAAGTCGTAAAGTTTTCGCAGAACTTCTATTTGATACAAATTACATTAATGCTAACCAGCTGAAAGTGGGCTGTCACGCCAGAAAAATAAGTTTTCGGATTCTTCGTTTCGTTGAAAACGAAGGATCCGTGAGATCTGGGATCATAAATCCAATCTTGGACTCCCCCAAAGAAACGCACCCTAAACTTTTGCTTTCCGAACTGAGAATTTAACAATAAATTTTTCAAGAGTTCATATCTACCTGAATTGATATTTCCTTAGCGTTCCTAGCGCTGTAAGGGTACATGGCTTTGGCCCAACCAACGCCTACAAGTAAATAAGCTAAAAATAAATCATTGTCTTAAGATAAGATTCACAATGAAAATGTTAACTCAAGTTAAAGAACCAAAAAACAAAAGTGTGCAAAAATTCAATAATTTTAGGAAGTGATCAATGATCACCGACCGCTAAATAAATCAATCCATCATTCACTGGCAACTAAGCAAGCAAAAATAGGAAACGAACTGACCAGGAAGTTGACTTTGTTTAACAATGAAAATGGAGCTGTACAATTTATTACGGATGGTAATTAATCATGGTAATAGGACCGAAAAGCAGTGAGGTTTGTATCAAAGCAAGGTCAACTCCAGCCTCGCTTTTATTCAAAGGCCTGGTACCTGAGCACAGAACTGTAAATATTACAAGGTGTCCAATTCGCCCTTGTCACACGGCGGCCATATTGTCCCGGGAGACCAAAAAAGCTTTGTTTTACCACGCCAAGCCTCGCAGTGGAAACCATGCAGGTGAGGCTTGGCGTGGTAAAACAAAGCTTTTTTGGTCTCTCGGGACGATATGGCCCCCGTGTGACAAGCGCGAATTGCAAACTGTCCTATTATTCATTTATCAGGGCTGTTGATAACTAATCTCGAGAATTTTGTGATACTTACGATTACTGATAATACAGAGCTAATAAACATGTCGCAAGCATTCTTCAGGAAGAAGTAAGAGTTTTGCAAGGCAACCTTTTTAATTATCTTGCACTTAATCGCTATCTTGAAGAGCATGGAAGTAGAATATTGTTCAAACAATTTCTAAGAAAAGTTTGATTCCTTGGGTTTCTTTATTATGGTTATTTTGTTAGCTGTAAATATTTTTTGTTCAATACCTTTTCCTTTAGGTTCTTCATTCACTCCATGCCGTAAGTTTGTGTCCAGTCCTGGAAAACTCACACCGAGAGTATTGAGCTTGTAGTAGTCAACTAGCTCCTAGCGACGAAAGGAGAAGATACGCAGTGAATAAAGTGCCCATAAATTTTGAACTAACAAAGGGTTCGGACAAGCCGGGGATCTCCGTTATCTAACAGTTTTACTGCCCGATTCGTTTAGTTTTTAAGAGCCAAATGTGGCCGATCGTCAGCTTTCCGTGCGCACCGAGTAAGAGTCTTGGGAATGCAACAGTTCACGCGGTACTGCAAATTATGCCACTCACCCTGTATTATTTATTTATATCACAACTATTAGTTTTATTCGAAAGAAGCTCACCTGAATAGATCCAAATGAAATCGCTTTTGTTAAGTAAAAAGCTCCTTCTTCGTAAGGGATTTTGATGTGTTTCACGTTGTTACGAAATCTGTGCAAAAAAGAAAATACGTTAAGCTAATTCTACGTTTTAAAACTAATTTGTTTTCTTTAAAGATAAAGATCCTTATTTTACGAGCTTAACAAGTGACGGTGAACTAGAATTACCGATGAACTTGTGGCACTTGGTGCGTGCCGGCGTTGTTGCAAAAATACTACCACAAGTTGATCCACCACACAATCACCAGAAAAAGTGTATTAAAAAAAAAGAAAAGGCTGTCCTTCTCTAACCGAATGCCAAACGAAAATCGCCATGCTCACGTCTAACCGAGCAAAAGTAATATATTTTTCGTTGATGGGATAAACCAAACACCTGTACAGTTTCCGCCTAACTATTTGGTTTTCTCTGTGTTGCCCAAGGAACGATAAGTGGACAAAAATCCACGAACGAGCCAGTGGTTCCAACAGACTACGTTCCTAATGAATAGGCCTTTTTCGATATATCAAAATTCAGCTTGAAAGAGAGGTTTAGAGGACAAAGACAAAGGAAAGTGGATGATCTGTAAATATGTTTCACATTCATTCCAACGTGTCTCTATTGCTTTTGTCCTCACTGACTCACTTCACTATCAAGTCAAATATTTGATATTCGAAAATGGCCTATTGTGAATCGTTTCAGTCCTTTGAGGGACCAAAATGTGATTCCAAATGAACCGCTTCAATGGCCGGTAACCCCAAAAAGGACTAGACCGACCAAAAACTCACAAGTGGATCCCGGCCTGTTAATTAGGATCGGGTCCACTGCTCTGCTCATTTGACGTCACAACTGTCTTGCATTCGTGTTGTCCAAAACAGGTTGCACTGCACAGCAATTTACCACATTGAATGATTTTTTTTTTTTTTTTTGCATATTGGGTGTTAGGGTTAATCGTAAATAATTGTGCCGTGTTACCAAAATTATTTCAATAAGATGGCGAGGTCCAAAATTCTTAAATTCACTGAAATTTGGATATTGAAAAATATTCTTTGAAATATTCGTCGAAAATGTTTCAAACAAATGTTTTTCTGTTATTGTTAACGATGGAGCTACATGTAGATGGGGTGCCCCACGCATTTGTGAGATGAGAAAAACTTGAGTCGCCCAACAGGATTAAAGTTTGGCAATGGAGTGGAATGTTCATGTGTGCGAAATGTGTTCCTTACTTGACGGACAAGGCATATTCTCCGGCTCTACTGACACTCTCCCTTATTAAGAAAGTGCCATCGCTTTTGGTGCTCAACATCTGTTCTGCCTGCGGTCTGTCTTTCCTTCCTGCGAACCTATTCAAGAGATAAATGACCGAGTGTTGGAAAGCTATCAGAAAAAAGCAGGTCAGCTAAATAAACGAGGCCGTGACGTCCTCAGGCTTGGTATTACCCTAACGTGAACCCAAATGCGAACATAGTCAGACAAATTACTGAAAAGCCTTTCTTAAAGCACAATTTGAACTTCACTTTATCACGCTGATGCCGGTCCGGAGAGCACAGAAGAGGATTGCACAAAGAAACATGCAGGACACCATCCTTTTTGCGGCGGTCTCAATGTAGTTTTCAATGGTTGGGCCCTTGCAAACACCGTATTTTGGCCAGTTAGCGTCTGTTCTAAATATTCAAATCAATATTACGAACACAGTGGCACAAAGATCGTCCAGCGCTCAGCTAACTTACCAGTTGAAAGTCTTTAACGACGAATTCAAACTTGAAGGAGGAGGTGTTGGGTGACTTCTGTAAAACAAAGCAAAAAATAAAGAATTTGATACTTTGCGAAAAAAACCAGCCGGTAAGGTCCGTTCATTACACAAAAAGGTAACACCATCCAATGCAATGCAAACTAGTAAAATATAGTAGAGTACACTACAGTTCTATCTTTAGACGAACCTCTCGGGACTCGTCAAGTCCAAACGCAGAGGAATTAAAGGGGCAGTTTCACGGTTTTGCGCATGTCCAAGCTTTGGGGCTATCAGTACTAAGTCCTAAAGCAAATACACTGAATTACTGAGACCCAAATTTGGTGGAAGATACTCCGGGTTTACAGAGAGAATATCAAATTTAGTCTTGACCATCGAATTTATTGTGCGGGTCGAACATTTTGTTCTACGCACGAGTTGTCATAAGGCACGAGCTATCTATTCACATGCAGTAGGTTCATAACACAAAAGAAGTAATTACAAATGTAATTCAAATGATTAATTCCACGTCTATGGCATTGTTTCCGATTCCTGCATCAGTGCTTTCGATTATTTCAATAACAATGGAATTAAAGGGGTTGACGTGAGACTTTGCCCATGCGCGGAGACGTGAAACTCTCCCTTTTATAAAGCCAAACGAGTCACAGAGTACAAAATAAACTAGACTCATACGTGTAAAAAAAAATTGCAGTCTGCATAAGATTTTCGCTTCGCGAAACAAAAATCGTTGAAGTTAGAGCTATTTTGATACTACACTTCATTAGCTTTCCAGTTTTCTGGAGTTTCTCCAGAAAATCAAAGCGCACGAAAGGCGACTTTCCAAAAAAAAAACACCTTTAAAGCTTTACGGTAACGTTTATAAAAGCGTTCAGGTGATTTGCATAATCTACGAATGCAATAGCTGTTATTACAGTTGAGCCCAAGTTTAAGCAGTATTCGTTTTAGAGCGCGCGGAAGCAAGACTCTCGCGTCTAATTCGATCAGATATAAAGAAGAGCAAGGGACTTAGTGCGCGAAATGTGAAAAAAAATAATGAGTTCCTATCCAGAATTTACGTTTTTCTCGGAAGATGAGAAACTACAGTTGTTGAATGGAAGCTGCCCTCGATAGTTTCGAACATTTGAGGTTGTTTCTGTTAGTTTTTCACGCCCAATAATCAGCTTTAATGACAATTTTCTAATTTTGTAATTCATTAGGTCTCACGTTTCTTGCAAGTTGTACTCAAATAATTCGTTGTTTTCCTTTAAAAGTAACTTAACTAATTATATCTAGCTCTCACATCAAATGGAAGGCTAGAGATGATCTCTCACGGATAAAAATGTAAGGAAACATTCACATCTCGGCGACTAAAGTAAGTTTAGAATTTTCCTGTATAGAATAAGACTTTTATTTCATCGTTTAGTTAAAGTACATTTATTTGTTGTTTCTTCGACTTTTTCTTCATCACGTGATTAGCCTCTATAGCTCACAGTTTAGAATATTATTAAAGGTAGTTTTCTGTTTTTTTTTTTTTAATGTTCTCGCTAGTTCGAGAGCGATGGCACAGTGGTGAGAGTACTCGCCTCCCACCAATGTGGCCCGAGTTCGATTCCCAGACTCGGCGTCATATGTGGGCAGAGTTTGTTGGTTCTCTACTCTGCACCGAGAGGTTTTCTCTGGGTAATCCGGTTTCCCCTCTCCTCAAAAGCCAAAATCTGATTTGATTTGCGTTAACTTGTTAATTTCAATTTACAGTGTCCCCGATTAGTGCTCTACGGCGCTAGAAGATTAGACACTTAAATAAAGTTTCCTTTCGAACCAACCATACAAGAACACTCAGCCACAAGGCTTAAGGAATTCAGGTTCATAAACTTCTATGCAAGTTCCGAAACACATGTAAATTTTGCGTATCGAAATACCAGTCTTTGTTTTATGACAATGTGGGTTAAAAAAAGGAAAGGAACTTTATTTAAGTGTCTAATCTTCTAGCGCCGTAGGGCACTAATCGGGGACACTGTAAATTGAAATAAACAAGTTAACGCAAATCAAATCAAATGTTGGTTTTTGAGGAGTGGGGAAACCCGGAAAAAAACCTCTTGGTGCAGAGTAGAGAACCAACAAGCTCAACTCACATATGACGCCGAGTCTGGGAATCGAACCCGGGCCACATCTGTGGGAGGAGAGTGCTCTCACCACTGCGCCATCCCTGCACCACCTCTTGACCACCTCTTGATTTGGCTGCACCAAGTCTTGACTTGGCTCACGAATATAACACTACGACGCCGCCTACAAACACATCCATATGCTATACACCGCCTTTCCATACTTTCCACGATAAAATTAGGCCAGGCAAACCTCAAATTACTCGAAAAAAAGGCGAAGGAAACACTCAAAAATCAAGAAATCAGACTGACCTTCGATAACAAATTCTTGCTTTGACCCGAAAGCCTCGTTTTGGCGCCTTCTGAAACTCACACCGTTTACACGTGGGCTCAACTGTAATAACAGCTATTGGTTGTCAGCAACCCCCTTTCCTCCCACAAATTGTACTCCACTCAGTCCTACCACGACTAGTGATTCATATATAAGTTCATCCGAACAATTCAGTCAGGCACAATAAATAAAGAGCGTTAAGTGCTGGTCACACGTGTTCGAGCTTGGATGTTACACTTCTATCTAAAATTTTAACTTACTCTTCTCTTATGGTGGTTTCTTCATAACGGGATGTTGCTTTAGCGGTCTGCAAGTTAACAACATGTGAATTTACCGACCTCATGTGCTCTCGTAAAGTGTATTATTTTAATACCACTCTCCCCTCCTCCCCTTGAAATACAAACTTCCCCGTCCTTTCTGCTCCCTCGCATGCACGATAATGTCCCGTGCTGTCCTTTGTCACGTGATTACACGATGACATCACTACAACGCGAACCGAGCGGGACCGTTTATACGAGAATTTTTCAGCTCGGCTTGCCGAGATCTCAGCAGCTCAGACCGGGATCTCAGCAAGAGACCAGCTCGCCTACTCATATAAACTAAGCGAGATTTTACCACAGAAAATAGGCATGAGCCGAGATCTCGGCAAAGCCGGAGAGCCCGCCTAACCGGGGTGGATCTCCTCATATAAACAGGCCTTAAGACAGAGTTTGAGGGAAGGTGTAGGTGTTTTCAGTCCTTTTTGGGATTGATAGCTGCTTTAAACTAGGAAGAGTGCATATTCAACCTGGGAAAAATGAGGATCACCAATTTAACATAGGTAAAAACGGATTCAATTGGAGACCGGATTTGACCCACAACATATACACTGTATCACATTCCATCTAATATAAATTCATTCCCTATATTCCTATTCCGAATAGCCCCAAGGGGGTGTGCCTTCAAATCACTTTACAAGACACAAAGCAAGGGAGTTTCCATCACAGGGTAGATGAGGTACAAGAGACATAGAGGCAAAAAGGCCATAGCCGGATTATGAGGAAGAAATAATGGGAACACATGAGAGCCATACAGGGCACGAACACGAGGAATACAGCGAACAGCGAGTCGGTAAAACACAGCGTAGAGGAGAACTGAAGAGTATGACGGATACATAATACGAAAGGTATACGAGTTCTGTTATCCACTTACCACGTGGCTTTGAGGGAAATAACCAACGGCTCCTGTCCTTTTTGACCGTCCCTGTAGAAAAAAACATTAGATGATACTAAATCCAACATGCTAGATTAAGGTTCAAAGCTAATATTATGCTCACCACGTCTTTTCATACCAGGGAAAAAAACAAAATCGTACGACAAGACCTCAAGATCAGCTCGCTTCTCCAATCAGTTGGACACTTTCAGCCTCAAGTCAGAACTTGGAAGGCAGTCCCTTTCATATAGTGGGCCTTTAATTTGGAATTTTCTTAATAACGAAACTAAAGTTAACCACAGTCTAAGTGGTTTTAAACATGTTCTCAGAAGCGGTTGTAGAATGATTCAAGATTTTTCAATCATCTCCTTGTATTACTGGAAAGCCCTACAAAACCTACGGTAAATAATTTGCTGACGAATAAACCCTCCTTTTGACAAATTCCTTCCAAACCGTCCATGCACCTTCAAACATGCATAAAAGATAGTTACTTTGTTACAGCTATTTCTACTTCTTCCACTTACCTCCCACCATTCAGGATCGTTTTTATTGATGACTTCGATTTCATCCCCGATTACAAAACTTAAATTCGGACGGCCACCAGGAGCTAATCCAGCGAAACTGCAGCGTCAAAAAGGAACAAGAAAGCAGAGAAAGGAAAAAAAAAACAGTTAAACATTTCCCTCCTAACGCCAACGCCAGGAAATTTTCAGTATTCGTCAATAGAGATTTTCCTATGGTGGGATTCTGAGGGAAAGGTGTCTCAGTTCAAACGAGCAAAATCCAAGAAAGCACTTACTTTGATATCGCCGCATAAAGAAGTAGTGTCCCTGCTGGTGGCAAAGAATACCATTATGATAACATGCATCCACAGCGGCAGATAACGTATTCAACAACTATTGAGATTTAACTAAGAAGTCGCTCCTTACCCAGGCTTCTGAGAAAGAAGTGGGGACTCAATCTGTTACTGAAAACTACTCCACTGAACCCTGATTTAGTACGCAATAGAAGTTACGTTCTTGAAGCTTTATGAAGACAGCCCAGGAATCAACAAAACTGTCGCATGAAAAGATACATGTATATCTGTTTGCAAACTTTATTTGCAACTCTTCCAACCAATGAAACGGAATGAAATTTCGTTTCAACAGCCAATACGGCACAGGTTAACTAAAGCATTAACATCAACAGCTAACTTCATTAACACACGTATCTCATTTCTTTGTTTTGTTTTTGTTTTTTTCATTAAGTTTAATCCATTTCTCTCCTCGCCATGTAAGGAAAGTGAAACCTTAATTCAAAGATACCTGTGATCATAAACTGCTCAGTATCTCCATATACCCACCTGATCGCATCCTTGCTGGCGCCGAAGCCTTTCTATTCTTGGACAAGTCGGGACTGAGCGTGGAGGGAGGAATGTTCGTTGAAGATGACTTGGAAAATGGATTCCTTGGGGAAACATTGGGCCGAAACGGTGACGTACCGGGAAATTTGGAGCGGTTGCCAGGGCTCGATATACACGGGCTGCTCTTAGGAATGCAATCCTTGTGGGCACTGACATCGCAAACTGCAATGATAAGCAGAGATTGACCGGTGAAATCCAGGACCATTTTACTTCAAATGATCATTGTTTCAGGATGATGATTCATAACTGACCTGCACATTTGTATCCTTGATTTATTAATCCCCTGAAAAAAAAAAAAAAGCAGCAAGGCATTATTCGATATTACCTTTGTAATAAATGTTCAAAAAAAATTAATGGTGTCGAGTAATGTGCGAGATGCACGCCCTATACGAAGAGTTCACAGAACTCTTAAGCATTTTAAAACCGATAATAATAATAATAATAATAATAATAATAATAATAATAATAATAATAATAGAAAAACCTTTATTGAAAATCAGTCAGTTAATACAGAAATTATTGACAACATAAAAAAATATTCTGTTCCAATTATAAAAAAACAGATCAAGTTCATTGTTCATTTACACAAGCAAACAAAAACAAAAAAACAAAAATAGATATGCACATGTTATTATTATTATTATTATTATTATTATTAATAATAATAATAATAATAATAATAATAATAATAATAATAATAATTGAAGCTATGCGATCCTCGCAGTTATGAACGCAATTTTAGCAATTGCGTAGAGGACCTGATATATGTAATGAATCACTTGATTTCATATCAACCAATCAGCGCACAGAATTTTAAAAATCATAAATGGTTTGAACCCAGGAGCCAAATCATAATTAAGTGAAGTAAATCACCCGGGTGAGTGTAATCCTGAGAAGGACTGTTCAGGAAGGCACTGTCTGACCATTCGACAACCTGAGCGGAAGTCATCTAGACTCTGAAGGTGACTTTCCACTCATGTCGAAATATCAGTCATTAGTATATATAGCACACAGGTGAATAGTGCTCTCCACGCGCGCTGGTTGGCTAACTCGGAGGTGATTATCCAAGTACTATTCACCTCCGAGTAGCCGGCGCGCGAGATTTGAAATTATCCACTGTATTTTGCAAAAACAAAGGTTATTTGGTTCATTTTTCATTTAACCTGTGTGGTATATACTAAAACAATTATTCACCTCAGTGTCGGTGAACGTGGTGGATATTTACCTCCACTTCGGTGAATAATTGTTAAATATCTCGTGATGCCCAGACGTAGCGAGGTGGCATCAGACGGATTATGAAAAACCTTTCATAGTACCACCACCACTTTGGTGAATAATTGTTAAATGTTATTCGAAATGTCTTCCTCAGGACTTAAATCACCCAGACGATCGTACTTCACTTAATTATGATACGCAATATTATAGTGTAACTACCACGATGAAAACCACAAACCCTTTTAATCACAATATCACAGTATTGTGGATCGATCAGCCCCACAGAATCACAATGGTACTTTCGAAATGACTTAAACAATAAAGGGAAAAGAGAAAGTGAAGCTGTTTACTGAGGACTCAATGGTGAACCTTAATCATGAATTTCTCTCATCGTAAAGGGCATAAATGTTAAACTCACCATAAAAGATTATTGCAAACTCTGCAGTATGTCGGCGTATAAAATGTATTTAACTGAAAATCATGATTGCCTGTAACAAAATGTATAATGTAATATAATGAACTATGTTCATTCAGGCATACAATACAATGTTTCAACGCAACAAAAACACAAAGCGGATCATCGTTCATAAAATGGCAAGATACCTTGATCAATTTTCCTAAGCGTAAGATTTTCTCTATAAAAGAAAACAGACCAAAGCAGAGGTAAGGAATAGTGAGGCAGTTTAAAAGGTTAAAAGAAAATGATGAACTGATACTGAGCAATGAATTGGAAGCCTCCATACTTAGTGGCGAGAAAGATCTCTCGGTAAAAAATTCCGACAACACAAACCCATGTCTGAGCTACCTCACGGCCAATGCTTTCAGTTCGGGCAAATAAGCTGCCGGGCAAAACAACCGCAATTCGTCACTCATAGAGCAGTATTCAGAGACAAGTCGTAAACACAACAAACACAAACAATCAAGGTAATCGCTAGTTGTTGTCCTTCAGTAGCATTTGGAGTAATGATTGCAAGTTCGAATAAGGCCTAACACTACTGTGCAGTTTTTATACCCAATTATTCCATCAGGGATCAACCCTAGTATTGGAATTGGGCCCACACAAGGACAGAGAAAAACTCTGACCAGGGTGGGATTTGAACCCACGACCTTCGGATTAGATCACCGCTGCAAGGAATAACATCCTTGTGAATAACATCTCACATACCCACGGCCAGCTCCCGTTCTGGCCTTGTAGCTCAGTCGGTAGAGCAGCGGTGATCTAATTCGAAGGTCGTGGGTTCATATCTCACCCTGGTCAGAGTTTTTCTCTGTCCTTGTGTGGGCCCAATTCCAATACTAGGGTTGATCCCTGATGGAATAATTAGGGATAAAAACTGCACAGTAGTGTTGGGCCTCATTCGAACTTGCAATCATTACAAACAATCAAGTAATCTAATCATTACGCATAGCAGATTGAGCCAGCTTGGTTTAATTTATTCGAATTTTACCGACCAAGTGGAAGGGTCAGACAACAGAACAAGCTAAACGTATAGTGGGTCCTTTCGGGAATTTCGTGCCCTACTCTTTGCAAATAGTGTGCACGTTCTTTGACCGAACAAAGCATGAAGCTAAGTGCAGGGAAACGCATGCACAAACAAATACAAACTTTTTAATCATACCACTTGAAAACATGGTTTAAAACAATTTGACGTGAACGGGTCATCAAGCAACACTGACTTACATAGCCATTGTGAGATCTGTTATCCATTTGGTTTTCATGTCGAGTGTTTTTGTTGACATATCACAAGAGTTACGGTCGCCTGGAAAAAAAATCCCAGATCAAAACTTTTACGAATTGCCTTCTTAGCACCATTGTCTTGTACAGAAGTAAGGTATAATGACTGAATCATAACAGCAAACAATATCAAAAATCGTGAACTAATTATGACAAGGGCCGCAGTAACAGCCACATTTGCTCTTTTCGGGCTGCTTGAGATCGTAGTTACTAAAACAAGGAATGACCTACAATGACCTACTTCTGGGGGCATGTTCACCCAGAAAATTTTGAAATCTACAAGTTTGGAAATGCCATTTCCAGTGTTTTCTTAAAGGTGTTTCCCTCTAAAAGGCAATGGGAATAAGGCGATAACTACAATGATAGTCATTTTTGAAAGAAATTGCTGGCTTATTAGTATTTGAATACATTATAGGCAGAATGTTACGTAAATTGAAGATTAACCCCTAAATACACGATGTACGCGATTTTCGTTACATTTGTTTGAATATATGTATCTTGAGAAGAAAACTCCATAATTTGGAAAGTATAAGCGATTTTATTTTCGTGATAGAAAACGTCGAACTCACGACCTCCCGCATGGCAGTCCGGTGCTCAACCAACTGAGCCACCGGTGCGCGGTTGATTTCAGGCATAGGTTTTTACCTTTAGTGAAAGGAAACTTAACGTCCTTCTTTGTGCCACACCCATCTACACAAGAAAGTTCTCAAAAGGATTCGTTTTCAGTACCACCCGGGCTAACAAAACCTAACTGATTGGTGTCTTCGCGTTGTTAATGTTTTCACCAATCCAGAATGAGGAGCTCGCACAACGACGCCACCAGTACCTATGAGATCCACCTTCTTGGACAAATGCTCCAATCAAGGTGCAAACCAATTATTTGTGACTGTTTCTGCATCGCTGTTAAAGGTGTTACCAAGTCTAGACCAAAAATGATGCATTTCAAACAGTCGAAAGACTCCACTGGGCGTGTTGCTATGAGCGATAAGGAATAACGAAAACTATTAAAAAGATGAAAACGCATAGATGCAATTAAGGCCCTTTTTAAGGTCCGAGTAATAGGTTTTACGTTTAGGAAGACTCTTCGTTTACACACAGGTCTTGTTTGCCTATTTGTTTACCATACCTTGTTCACCTTTCATGTGCCAACTATGAGAAAACTGCAACACAAAAAAAAAAGGTCCAAATCAATAAGACGTGGAACAACTCCACCCTATTGGATGCACGATTTAGGAAATGTGGCCGAGTTACGAAGCCTGCCAACGGAAGCGAGGTCACTGGTGAGTATGTTTTGATAAAAAGCTCTCTGCTTTTCTAAGTGCCACCGAACCAGCCGAGCACGGATACGAGGCTGGCAAAGCGACAAAACATAATCTTGCAAGACTGCTCCAGAGACAGACATTACAAACTTTTTAATGTCATGTCTTAAGCTGATCGGAAGGTCGACATTTTTTCAACAGAGCCGATGAAAATACATCTTATAGATGGCGTGCTATGGTGAAACGTTGTGCTGGCATGACCGTTTGTTTTTGACTAACAATCAAAGGAGAACTGTGAAGAAGTCGAGGATACATGACAAAATGGGAGTTACGTTGTGATCAGTTGCTTTCTGATCTTGTTAGGAAATAATGACTGAATTCGTGTTTGATTGTTATCCAAAAATAATGCGTTACCATTGGCAGGCTACACCGGGTTGTTTTCAAATATCTGAAGGGTCCTTAACTATGTAAACAGCTAAGAATGCCTCAGTTTGCGATGAATGAAGACAAGCATTGTTTCCAAAACTTTTCAGCCTTTCACGAAATCTGGAACGGATCATGAACCATGCTGTATTTAGCTGCATTTTATAGATGCAAAAGAGCCAGGTGAAAATAATCGCCAACCGGTGTTTTCGGCTCCTAGCAAAGCCTAGCATTGAAGAACAAGAGGATAACCATTTAGCTAGAAAAGAGTGAATTCGTGTTTTATTCTTATCGTAAAGGAATGTTTCTATTCAACTACAACAAACACCTGGATATTTCTCATCTTTGTAAACACAGCTATCGAGTGGTTTTATACCAGTCCTTCATATTTAAGCGCCTTTAGCTTTTAAATATGTTACAAGTACACCATATAGGTATCGAATAAAACCAATAGAATGATGAAATAATAACAAATAACAAATAATAATAACAAACTAAGTAGCTTGCTTTTGGTGAACACAGCTGTCTCTGTCCATGGCAATCTCACGCCGTTCTCTTTTGCTAATACGAGAGGACCTGCGAACTTGGCCGAACGACGAGAAAATGTCTCT
>NW_027179580.1:10000-20000 GCF_036669935.1 Montipora foliosa | reverse complement strand
ATGCACAAGCACAATTATTTTCATGAACACTATATTGCTTTCTGGGGTGACAAACGGGAGCTCCGCTTTTAGGCTTGGCTAAATCTATATATTATATATCTTACCATCTAATTTCCAGACGCTATAAGGCATACCGTCCTGTCTTTTCTTGTTCGCTTTCTACCAAACTTCTTCTGTAAGCCGTAAGGTTCTCGTTCATGAAGATGCGTTGCTTGTGTTTGGTTGAAGGATGCCTTGAGAAGATATCTGATATTTTTACGTGCTTATGCGTCATGTAGTTCTTTCCTTGCATAAAGCAGTCTTCACCTTGTGGCTACAGAGCTTAACAATAATGTCTTTACCCCTCGATAGCTTATGCGAAATTTCAATATCTTCAGGATCTATTGTGATGTTTAGTGCTTCTGCTACCTTGATAACAGCCGTATCTGTATTGATTTGATTTCCGTTAACTTGTTAATTTCAATTTACAGTATCCCCGATTAGTGCTTTACAGTGCTAGAAGATTAGACACTTAAATAAAGTTCCTTTCCTTTTCCTTTTTCCTTTTTTTAGAGTAAGCATCTTGCGGGGTTTCGTAGATCTCTAAAGAGTTCTTACGTGAATATTGTTCCAGATTGTCAAATTCTCCCCACATTTGCTCCAATTCGTCCTTCCATTTCCCTATACCCTCTTTTGCTTTTCCAAGCTCATTCATTGTCATCTCGATTTCCCTCTTTAAGCCTTTTCCTTCATCGTCGGATTCTTTCAAGGCTTGTTTTAAATCCTTAAGTTTCTTCTCGCTGACGTTTGCTGAATTTTTCATATGTTCCATTTCTTTCTATCTGAATATTGTCCACAAGCTCTTCAAGTTGATTTCTCGTTCGATAATTTCGTCTGGGTTTTCTTCGGCGATGTACTTGCTTCGCCTTCAGTTGAGCCACGCTCTCCCCTTTCATAATTCTTAGACATTTTCGTTCAAAAGGAAGGTTACTTTAGCTCGCAGAGACTGAAAACAGGGTTGGAGCTGGAGAGTCGTCTCTTATTAACAACCGAATTCAAGCTGCCGTTGTGAGGAAGCGTCCGGCGGCCATAGGTCTCTCACTAGTCTTGGGTCACTTAGATTTTAATTAACATAGTTTTGAAATCCAAAGGAAAATAAGAGTTGATTTTTTTGCTGATAGTACCACTTTAAATGGTGAACAAATGAAAAAATCAAACTCACAGTTTAATAGCAGTTATCAAGTTAGAAGTTTTTGTCCCACCTTTCCTGGACATCTTGGACAGATCTCAAGTTTTCATCATCACGTTTCAATTGATTGATGTACTTCGCCACATCCTTTAAAGAGTGAAACAGACAGTCGTCACCAATACCGGTCTCTATGAGGAATAATACTGTAACTATGGATGCACCCACCTGTACAGTCGCAAGGGCTTTTTCCAGACCTTTCTTGTCCGTATGTGTTGATCTTGTCTGCTTGTTAAGTTCCTAACAATAACAACAACAAAAACAAATCAGTTCATACACTGTACTTATAGCCATTTCATTTGCTAAATTGCATAAGATCAGATACAGACATTTTGCCTTAAACAGAGAACAGCTGACATATTCCCAAGGATTTAGTAGCTACAATATAACAGCCAAAGATGCCTAACACAACAGCACGCGTAACGCGCGCGTATTTTGCGCGTAAATCCGCCATCTTGCACGCATTTTACGCGCGTGTAGATGCTGCTATTCCTGTGGCCAGTACTGTAGGGACATTACAAGGCCAACCTCCAACGATCAGAGAATGTTACATGTACAACACCAATGTACTGTACCCGTAAACCAGACCAGAAAACAGGCAGACAGTATACATGTAATATATTTTTTTTATAACTTTCTCTCGCAAACAATTAATGGCTTTTCGACCATATTGTACAAGTCCATATTATACAGCCAGAAATGCCCCTAATTTGATGCAAGTGTATTTCAATAAGCGTTACGAAGTGTCCCCTTGCTCTTCTCCCCAACGTGAACATCACTCGTTTCTCGAAATACAGACAATTTACGTAACAAAGTGACCCCAAATACTGCTCAGTATTATTCCTCATAGAGACCGGTATTGGTGACGACTGTCTGTTTCACTCTTTAAAGGATGTGGCGATAATCAGCTGCGTTTACCCTAAGCCAAAAAAAACAAAAAATAGGCACGCATTGCGTACATGTGGGCAGTGCAGTAGGCTGGTAAGTTGTGTAGTAATAAACCACTTTCGATATATTAAGGGCGCGTTCTTTTGGGACTATTCCGGAACAGGATTACTCCGAATAGACGGTAATCGTGTTCTTTTGGGATCAATTCGGCAGATGCCAAACAAACAAAGGAAATTAATTTTGAAAAAATAATACACCAATTTCGATATATTCATAGCTCAGTTGGTTAGAGCGTCGCACCGGTATCGCGAGGTCACAAGTTCAAATCCCGTTGAAGTCCTGAATTTTTCAGGCTTCTTTACGCAATTGCAAAAATTGCGTTCATAACTGCGAGGATCATAGCTTCACTTGATTTCATATCCGCGGTTCACATATAATCCATTCCATATATCATTTCATCGTTCACTGTTAAGTGTGTCACCCAATTTCGCTGTCGTTTTAATTTGCGTTCCGATTACGAACAGTTTGATGTTTTCACTTTAGTAAGCCCTATCCGATAGGGTTGGTACCTGGATGGGAGACCATTGGGAATCTTCGCGATGAAGATATCTCATCTTTATTGTTTACTTGATTTCTTTTTTGTATTTGGTTGTTAAAGGCTTTTTTGCAATCTTCTTTTAATGTTTTTGATGAATGGTGATGGAGTCCCCAAACAGTGCTGTTACTACGCAGGTGTTGACTTGAAAAGCCTGTGAGGCCTTATAACCCCTATTATTCTGCTTTGTTTTTTGTTCACGATCAATTTTGTTGGCCAATGTTGCTGTCGTTTTCGCGTTAGCATTACATAACTAATTACGTACGAATCAATTGATGCAATAGTATCCACCTAAGTTAAGCTCTGAGGAAAAAGGTTTGCCTCTGACTCTTGATATTTTTCAACAGACGTTCCCGGCTAATGCTTAAGCCTTTATCAGTGATCTGAAAGCGGAGTTCGTTGTCATACGCTATTTTAATTTAAAGTAACGTAGCGCGAAGCTTGCGCGCGTGACCATACAATTCATGCTCGCGCGATGATCAGAGCGCGAACTTACCACCTCAATAGAACCTTCAACCGGATGATTTTATTCTTAGCTACGTATATGTACATCACTGATGAAACGCAATATTCATGTCTGCACAGAAAACGCATGGTGGCCCTTTATCATGTATCATTATCATTCCCTTTCACGTAAATGTACACTGGGGTGACATTTTGTGATCTAACTACAGAAAGAAACAAGATTATCCAGTCTGTTGGAAAGGGTGACATGAAACAAAACACTGCAATGCAGCTCTCTACAAGTACACTGTACTTTTAATTACGAACCTGTATTAAAAGAGGATATTTCAAAACTCTCTGAAATGGGACAACTAACAATGATCTCAATGCAAATTTGCTGTTTGCTCTCCTCTGACACTCCTAAAAAGAAAGAAAAAATTAACTTATAAAATATTAGTTCCCTCTCAATATAAAATTTCATGGAATTTCCCTCTGCAATCAACCTAAAGTAGTCCTGCAGCTGTCAACAATAAATAATTTTCAATAAAATGACAGAGAATTTTAGTGTATGTCAATTTTACACACAATTGAATTTCTCATGTACTTTATTCTCGTACGTATGATAGATAGAGCGTCTGGGTTAGTGCCTCTAAGTCACTATTAAAATTACAAGTACTGATGATAATTAGTTTTACTTACATGTACACTGAATCATTGCATGAGAACTAAAGGCATTTTGTGGCCCATTTCAAAGAATGCAAAATTTTATTCTTTAACATTTGTGTGCGATTAATATTACACTGTGGCATCTTTGCATTGCTGAATCACAAGCACTTTGAGTTTACTTCGACGATGAATCTGAAACCGATATATAACTTTAAAAAAAAAACAATACCTCTAAGGCATCTTTGAACTTGGGATCTGATTTGGACAGGTAATCAATCTGTCGGACATTATTCAAAGAATAAGTACATGTACATCGTAAAAGTACCAAGTTATCTTGCATGCAAGTCTTATTTTTCACGATAAGAAACTGCTAATATACAACTTACAATCAATTTTTAAATACATGTACAGGGCGTGTTTTATTAAAAGCAAGCAAAAAATATTGGTTAAGATTCAAATGATGCAAGATAAAGTTAACAGATTACAGGTGTATATAAAGGAAAAGACAGTAACTTACAGTATATTTTATTATATAATGGGTCAATGTACATTTGGTTCAATTGTTTTCAACCTATGTGTAGTTCAATAGGCCATTTCCGAGTTCATGTCTGCCTCCTCTTCAAAGCGAGTCTAAGTGCGAAGGTTTTGTTATGAAAATTAGTTTTCATTCATATGTAAAGTAGAACTAATTACCATCACAAAAACTTCGCACTTAGACTCGCTTTGAAGAGAAGGCAGACATGAACTCGGAAATGGCCTATTTTAATTTTTCCTTTGTTTCACATCATGGGCAACGAGAAATCAAAATTGAACTATAAACAGTACTATGAAAATTTTTAAACCAAGAAAAAATTTGACAGACAACACACATGTATACATTGTATTATATAGGTTGCAAGCTAAACAAAAACCTGACAGCACTGATTTTAAGTCACTGTACATTTACAGCTGTATAATGAATATCACATGGTTGAGGGCAGACTTTTGTCAACATAGTCTCTCTCATAAAGGAGGAAAAACGTGAAACTGGCTATCCTTCAAAAGGCTTAAACATGTATTGTTATAATTGATTGAAATAATCCTGCAATGCCAAACAGTCTTACAATGAAGAATTCAGGAGAGTATTTACTTACATAATTTTGGGCTTCAGGCATTTTTGTACAATATTTCCCATACTTCAACAGCTCATCTCTCTAAACAATAACACCTAATATTTTAGTATGAGGGTTATAGCTAGACAAACAAACTATTATAAAACTCATTCTGGATTGAAAGAGACATGCATGTACAATTAGCTAACAAATGTACATAAATACTAAATAATTAGATAGAAAGAGACAAACATAGTAAACGTGTACATACAAATTCAATAAAAACTTGGCTAATTTCCACTCCCCCATCGTTACAAACTTTCTCCAGTTTCTTCACAAACTTGGTGTGCGTTACCAGCAACTCCTGTAGAACAGAATGACATTTACAAAATGACCAATGTGGAGACTAACAAATTTACGAGGCTTAACTATTAAAATTACATGTAAGCCTCTACAACTAATGACAATGAATCATACAGGTACTAATTTATTTTTTCCCTGAAGCTTCACAATTTCAGAAAATAAATGAAATGTATATGGCACAAGTAAACACTGGGATGAGTGGGCTTTTAAAATCAAGCACACAAAAAAAAAAATCCCCTGAATCTCAACTCAAGTACATTAATATCATGATGGTTTTGTACCTCAATGTTAAGAAAGATCTTTGACTTGTCATCTGGTGATATTTGTAACCTTTTAATAAAATGCTGTTGGTGGCAAAAAAAAAAATGGTTACATCAAACAAGTTGATAACTTCAGGTAAAAACTGTCAGCTAGGCTCATTAATTTGACGTCCAAACCGGCCTAAACAGGAGTCAACAAGTTAAAGGTCCCCTTATAAGATAGAAAACGTTATGACATACTCTGATGGTTGTGCAGGGCAGCACACATGGCATAGTTGTGGGTTCCGGTACTGTTGAAGTTGCTACTGTACTAATTACATGTATCTCATTCTCAGCTAGAGTTTTTAAAGCCCACAATTCAAAACACATGGATCCATATGAATAAAATAATTTATCTCAATCACTTGACTGTTCAACTTGCAGGGGATACCATGTAACATGTATAGTACAAATTCCCAACTGACCATCTCCCCAGCGCCTACAGTGTAGAGGGCTACATTGTGGATACATTTACATGTACATATACACTGTACATGTACACCTGTAGCTCAGATGATAGGGCACTGCAGTGCAGTGCAAATCACAAGGTCCTGGGTTTGAGTCCCATTCAGTTGTAGATTTTTTCCAGGCTTCCTTCACAACTGCTTACATATACGTTACCCTGACTCTTAAATGCCATGATCATTCCCCCTTGGAGTCAAAACAACTCTGAGCCAATAAGGTTATTAAGAGTATTGGAAAATGAGCAACACTGCGAACGACAAGTTTTGAAACCATCATTTTGATGTTTGCACTCTCAAAAAGTAAAAAATATTCATGCAAAGACAGTTTAATAACTCTTGGTCTAACTTACATGTAGCATTTACAGGTTAGAATCTTTTAAGTAAAGCTGAAATAAGACTATTTGGCAAACATTCCTTGGCATGTATATGTTACAGTAGTAGTATAAGACTTAATATCATTCACCGAATTTTTATTAACTACTACCAACAGTAACTGTTTCAGTATTGGTACATACATGTACATGTACACTATGTAATATCTGTAAATAAGAGAGGAAAATTAACAATACTGCTTGCCTCTTGAATCATTTTTAGAGCGTCAACATAACTCTTCTCTGTCTCTAAAATCTCAGCTACAACATACTTCCTCTTCTCTTCAATGGATGTTTGCCGCTCAGGTTTCTGAAAGAGTTGGTAAAGGTGTGTTTCAAGGTTTTCACTGTAAGTTGACCAGACCAAAATAAATTAGAGAAAATACAAGGTAACATAATAATAATCATCTTTAAATGCACAGGGTTATGAATACAGAAGACAGACTCAAAGATTTGACGACTTCATACAAGTGTAGTCTATTGAAACAGAGTTAATTATTTTTAGTTAATTAGTTCAGGACTTCAAACGATAAAGTTGAAGTATACACTGCAACATGTCAGTACAATACTACAATTGACAACAAACTGAAAGTAATTTGAAAATATTATTACCAGATGGTACTAAAAACTACATTTACTTATAAATAAACTTCGACATACATAATTTGATGCAAACATACATGTAAACAGTACCTACAGTACTAATTGAATATCAATCAATAACATATTTAATGAAGTCTCACCGGAACTACTTTCTGATAAGAAACAAGGTCTTCATATATTTTTGTATCCTCCTCAATAGTGACTGCATCATAGGGGTTTTCTTCGTCAATGATATCACGGTTTCTGGGAAAAAGGACCAGTAACATCGACATTTTGAGTTGCAGCAATGAAACAAAAGCTGCTTGGTCTTTTTGTTTGCTGAGATACGGATCATCCTACTTATACATGTACATGTATCCTTGATTATAAATTATTAAGACCTAAAGAGCAACCTGAAAGATTGTCTTTTTCGGTAAACAAAACTGCACAGTTTTGCCATTTACATGTACATTGTAACATTGTCACAGTCACTGTGATTAAACTAGTAACTTAAGGTCATCATATGTCTGCATGCAGCCACAATGGACTGTAACTGTACTGTAATCTACAAAATTAATAATAAATTGTAACTGGAGCTGGTGATGAAATTTTTCCCTACGGAAAAATGAAACTGAACATTGTACATTGTACACTGCACTGCATGTCCAGAATGTAACTTACAAAGCAAGATCCTCAAGGTTTGAATAAATATCCTCATCTTGAACATCATGACCAGAATCATCTGGAGGAAAAGGGCTGTGAAGAGAAATTTAAAAAAATCACCCACTTTCTTTTTAACTCAATAATAATTATTAACAAAAAGTCTGATATTAGTGTATACAGTGCTGTTAATTTCCATGAATATTAATAATGTGGTTTAAAAAGTCACCTACTGTATATGTACATGTACACATAATGTTATTAGGAAGGTGTAAAGAAAACATACTAATCAGTTGCAGTTTGCTGCACACCTTATAGGGGGTGCTAAATGACCTCCTTTTGGCTTGAACTCTATTTCCCATGGAAATCACTTTAACATACACATACATGTTTACAACAGTGTCTAGTGGTTGCCCAGAATCCTTCCTTGCTGGATGAGTTCTGCCCATCGCCACTTTCAGACACTACATGTGCTAAGACGATAAGGATTATCATATAATTTTTTGTCCAAGTACACATACAAGTACACATACAAGCCTCATCTTTTCTCTCGCGGCAAATTTCCCACGGCAAATTGCACCTCGGTGGTGCGCAACCACTACCCGCGGCAAAGACGAGGTATTGCCTCGTCCCGAGGGGTCAATACTTCCAGGCTGTACTGTACATTTACATGTATAGCAAATATTAAATTTTTATGATTTATTCAACTTACTCAAATCCAGCTGCAATGGCATACTGGGTATGAGAGAGGATGGAAAGTGTTCTTATCACCTACAAAATACATGTAGCAAGAGTAAATTAGCATTAGTAGAAAAACTGCATGTGGTACTCAGAGCAAGTGTATGACTTGTGTACTTTACTTGGAAAGCCAAGGAATAGAATGTTTTGATCTACAGAGGTATAGGAAAGCCAAAAATTGCACTAAAGGTGGTATTCCACAAATGACCAGCTCCCAACGTCAGTGGCTTCATAGCTCACTTGGTCAGAGCATCACACCTAGAGCTTCTTTACACAATTGCATAAATTGCATTTATAACTGCGAGGATCATAGCTCCACTTAAAGATCTTCTTATTAGAAGCCTGGTTGTGAGTACGACACTGTATCACATAACAACAATGTTATGGTACAGTACATGTACCACATGAAACACAAATTATTGCTTAACGAATGCCCCTATGATTGTGATGTAATAGGTTACCATGGAAACATAAAAGCTTTCCAAAAACACCCTATATTTTGTCTTTACTTGCTTCTAATATTAAAATAAACTAGGTGACTCCCATTTTTTATTGTAGAATAGTAATAAGCAATCAAAGATAGAAGTATAGGCAAAACCTTAAAAACTTCTTGGGAGCCAATTCAGAGCTTCCTTAATTTGATGATACACTGTACATGTAGTTCAAACTTAGACTGGAGTTTGGAGAGCTCTCATGTTTCAATGGTACACGTAACCTACAGTTTGTAAGCAATAATATTATTGGTGTTTCATGTGGTACCATAACACTGCTATTACCTGATACAGTATTATAGTAATTATAAACGTTCTAATAACAAGGTCTATTGAAGTGGTGAAACTGGTTCAATTTGAATTTTGTATTTTTTTAAGCTTTATTGGGTTTCAATAATATTATAGTAAATAAATAATCTAACCTAAAGAAAAATAAACAAAAGAGAAGGTATGCCACCCAAATGGACAAGCACGAATGGGACCGAGGGACCCATTTATAGAAAAATGTTATATTGTTAAGCTCTCTATCATACATGTATATTAGTAGTAACAAGTCCAATCTAGTAAGTCTTTCCTTATAAGACCTTTCTCCAATGCAAGAGCGCAGTATCCATCTAGCGGCTCTTCTCTGCACGCGCTCTATCTTGCCTTGTAGGTACACGTAGCTGTGACTTGGAGACCACACTTGTGTTCCAAAGCAAAGTTGTGATTTTAACAAGGGACAAATATAAAGTCTGTCTGACTGCCACATTAAACAATAGTGAGCAACTACAGCCTGTACACATTAGAAGACCAAGTAACTTATTCACTTTCGACACAATAGCATTTACATTGTACGTGTTTGACCCACGAAAGAGTGCTGATCACGATGATTCCAAGGTCCCTCTCTTCAGCCATATGAGTGAGTTGCACGTTGTTGAGGGTGTAATTGTAATGTACGGGTTCTTTCTTATGTACTTAGAATGTTCTACTTAGTATGTATAGTATGTTGTTTCGTATGTACTTAACCCCTACACTGAAATTGGTATTTCCGGTATGTTAATCAATGCAATTTTTTTTAAAGAATGTACACTGTAATACAGTAGATTTAAGGTATTTTTTGTATCGTTTGAAAACTTCTAGA
>NW_027179580.1:0-5000 GCF_036669935.1 Montipora foliosa | reverse complement strand
TTTGCCTCGGTATACATGTACCTTTTATAATCCAATGAAATTGGGCTTATGGACCAAACTTCTACCGCCTGCAAGCAGGCTAGGCTTCCTATGGGTGTAGCATTAAGGCAGGTTCAGCGTTAGGGCCACCCCTGTTCTAAATCATAATTTTTAAACGATATAACTAACACTGTTCAATCGAATTGTCTACCAAATGCGGATCGACTTACGATGTCGTGGGAACTCCCGATCAGACTCCCGATCTGACTACTGCAAAATTAAACAATGGTTTAGTTGAAATTCGCAACTGGGTGGACGCCTATTAAACCTGCAAAGAATGAAAGCTTGACATTCTCTGTTACCGGCGCACTAAACCAGTCCATCTGAATTTCTTATATGATAATACTATCACATAGAATGTATCTTGCTCCACCCACCAAGGGACAATGTTGAGTTCTAATCTTTCATGGCGACCTCATATCTTCAATGTTTACTATACCAGAAAGCCAGCAAGTGATTGAATTTACTCAAAGGCATTAAATTCAGAGTTCAGAGATCTAGCCAACATAAATTATACAAATCGCTTATTACTGAGGCCCATTGTGGAATATGGTGACGTAATTTGGCACGGGTATTCATATTCTGAGACCGACTATTTTGCATCCTATGCCAGAGTAGGGCAAGAAATACGAATTAAGACTGGGACGCCATTACTTCCAAGAGACGACGAAGTCCCATAAAAAGGGGAACACGCGGTCGAGCCGCAGCGGCACCGCAGTAAGCAAGTTCGAAATACGTTTATCGTCAATTATACTCTACTGAAAAGTTCAACAAACGCAAAGGGAGAGGATAAACAGAATTGTGAGTATGATCTCAAATAGCTAAATGTAGAGTCCATAACTTCCTAGTATTTATTTTGTCTCATTTCGCCCCAGTTTGACTTTTCAGAAAAGTACAGAAATAAATCCTCGGAGGGTGAGAGTGAGATCGTCGATTGAGAGCTTATAGACTCGAACCATTTCAAGTGAAAAATCCCAACCTTAACGAATTTGTCCAATATGAAGCAAGTAAAGTTGTAACAGTCGCTAACGGCACAAGTAGGACTCGCTTGTTGACTGAATCATTTGGGTTTGGGAGGGAATCACGGAGGGCTAGGCGTTTGATTCACAAATTAATGCTTTATTATAAGATTGTTCATAATCTCCGGCACTCCTTCCTTCCTACAGTCTGAGGTCCATTGCCTACCAGAGTTCGCCAGCGAACTCAACTTTCCTTAAGGTCTGCTTTGAAATTCTTTATCTTTTCAGCTCGTACACAACCTTTCAAACATTCCCTTTTTCCATCTACAACCAAAGCATGGAACAATAGTGATGCTCAACTTAGGTCACTCGACGGTATACGGACATTTAAGAGGGAGCTAATTAAGGTTCTTAATCTACCATGGTATATTAGGCCTTTTGATTATTGTCTGGACAGATACACGTCTATTCTTCATACTCGTATGTGTTTGGACGCTTTTGCCTTGAACTACAGTATTACTTATGTAGAATTGGGGCAAAATTTTCTCCTTCCTGCTTGACTGTGCGGACAAGCATTGAAGACATATATCACTTTTTTTCTTCATTGTCCTATATATTCGGCCCTTTAGAGCTAACTTGTTGGCCTCCGCCGATTAAGTGCTAGTACTGCGATCTCGTCCGTCTGTGAATGGATTTTCTTTTTCTTTTCATTCTTCACTTGCACCCACTGTACTGAATTAACGTATCCATGCGTGAGTTCTCTAGATGAGCATACCTGCACTGCTCTTAGAGCAAACGCTCCAAATATGTTCAAATTAGTATGAAAAACAAAACAGGACAAACAAATCTTCTGTATTAATTTCAAATATTAATCTTTATTTTTTTCAGTTAATATTTATTTCAACCATCAATCAATCAATCATATGCGATCCTCGCTCGGGTAACAACTTTGCTATCCAATGTACTTGTTTATCCACTCTCTAAAGACGGAAACTCGTGCAAAAACCGTGTACTTCTTGAAAGCGTCACAATCACTTGAGCCCCAGCTTACAGCACCTTGAAGCACCCACAATCCACCATTATCCCTGCAGACGAAAGGACCCCCGCTGTCACCATGGCAACCGCCAAGTCGGGTTCCTTGAACTCCAGCACAAAGCATCGCTCTAGTTATTCCGTAGCCATCTGAAACGAAAAAAATTATTCGTCTTGAAGAAGATAGCCATGCGTGTAATTGTGATAAGAACTAAGATATTTGTCAAAGACTTGCTGTCGCTTTAGGAAGGCTGTCAGGATCCAGTCGATAGTCATACGCAAAAAATGCTGATCTAAATCGAATGGAATATCCTCTTCATTATTTTCATTATCGTTATTATTATGAGTAGTAGCAGTAGTAGTAGGAATAGTAGTAGTAGTAGTAGTAGTAGTAGTAGTAGTAGTAGTAGTAGTAGTAGTAGTAGTAGTAGTAGTAGTAGTAGTAGTAGTAGTAGTAGTAGTAGTAGTAGTAGTAGTAGTAGTAAGTGGTAGCAGTAGTATTGTCATTGTCAGTGCAATTGTTATTACCTTTTTTTCCCTTTGTATTACCTTTGCAGTTAATTGTCAAACGGGCGTCTTTAAGCCACCGCCCAGTTATAGGAAAGTGTGTTAAATTCTTTAGGCTGCTTCTTCAGGATTCACAAGTTATCCCTGATAAAAGGTCAGCTAAATGTCGTGAAACTTTGGTACTGTCATTGAATGAAAATATGTTATTTCTTTCGAATACTTACTCTTCCTTTTGCAAACGGATTCTGATACTGGAGATATCTTCGCTTGCTGCAGAATATTATGGGAGTTCCCTGGGTGTCTGATTTTACCCCATCCTAGAAGGCACAACACTGCATGTAAGCAATTAGGTGGTGATGGTAAGATCTTAGTTCAATGAATTGCGGTGTCCTTTTCTTCCAAATCCCGGTCTGTATGTACATCATCATCATTAGGCAGGATTACGAAGATCTAGGTGGGTAACACGGCCTTGAACCAAGCATTACTCAGGCCCCAGAGGACTTTGTAAGGGGGAGAGGGTGTTTCGATGGGTACGATTTTTACTTACGACTTTCGCATGCGACTATAGCTTAAGCTACATTACTTTAATACAAATCAACTGACGTTCATGAGTCGTGTGCGTGTAAATGGTCGAAAGGAATGACATTATGCTGGTTGCATGCTAAAGTCGTAAGCAAAAATCGTTCCGTCCAAGTCGCCGGCCTTAAAGTGTAACTTTATGGTTTTCAAGAACTGTAATCTGTCTTAAGGAGATGCGTTGAAAATAAAATAAAAAACTTTAATCATCATGACATGCATCAGGATCGGTGTTCAATAAAGTCCAGGACTGTTAGAAAAGAGAAGAACGTTCAATTTTGCTCACTCTTAAAGTGCCCTACGGCGAGAATTTTTGGTTTTCTTTTCGAATTTTTTCAACGTCAATTAAGTCAATATGTTGAAAATAATACAATGCATTTAAATTTGGAACGATAGAAGCGAGATAAGTCGGGAAATAGCCAACCAAAAACCGCTAAAAATCTGTCCGCCATTACTCGGACGGCGATTATTTTGTTAGCGGTCTTCACGCAAGACTTGGCTCATGACGTCATACGCGCATCGCTTCGTGGGCGTTTGACAAAGCGAACAAATCGATCACGGAGTAATATGTATAATATCAGCAAAAAGCAACTCGGCGATCTCTCACATCTCATAGACGGCATGGGAAATTAGCCGCGTTTATTTTGAGCGTTGCGCATATGACGTCAGACCCCAGGCGATACAGCTAGACCCAACCCTTTTCCTTGCTCACGGTCATTTGCTGTTCGAGTAATGGCGGACAGCGAAAACCGAAAAACTACGTTACAATAATCATACTTTCCGTGGGAATTTTGAGATAAAAATTGGCATGATACCTATTTAGTACCCCTATTTTCAAAATCTAAAGAAAAAAAAACATGCCAAATTTTCATCGTAGTGGCACTTTAAGTTGAAGGCCTTGATGTAAAGTTTTTCGCAACTGATTATATTTCCTTGACGAGTAGAGTTAGGGAGACAATTGTCACGTTCTAGATCTAGAAATAGTTCGGAAAAAGGACACTTGACACTGAGGCGTAAATCTTTATTTCTTTGTTGTTCAGTGAAGGCCAGTTTTTAACATCACGATACGCGCTCAATGTTTTACAGAAGCTGACGTTCTTTCAACTTCGTGAAAATTAAAAGCTTAAAAGCTTTCAGTCCACAACTTAATACACAGGGGCGTAGCAGGGGAATCTTAGGGTGCCAGTGACCCCCCTGGAAAATCAAACCAAGAATATCTAATCGCGAAAAAGCAGCAAGCTGAGTGGATGACTGCGGTACAAAATAATCGGCTTGCAATTCCAGCCAAAGAAAGTTTTTGTAATGGTCAAAATAATACCATTGTAGCTGAAATACTTTCGGGCCAATGGAAATAAAGTACTTGAAATGCACGGAATTTTGATATGTATTTTTAGAACAAAACATCCAGTGAAGAGTTCAAGACATTGCAATTTCATATCCGAATAATCCGGAGGGAGGGGTTGGGAACATCAAGTGTCCGTATTCCTCCCAGACACTGGCGCCTTACGACGCTCATTCAGGACCCACCCCCCGTCCCCCCCCGGGGGAAAAATGCGGCCCCAACCCCAGATACATCCAAAAAAATGATCATAACTTGATCCTGAATTTGGATTGTAAAAATATCCTCCAAGAAATAAAAGTCAAGAAGCACAGGAACATCATGTTAGATTCCAGTCTCATTAGTCTTGATTTAGTTCAGGGGCACCCGATGATAATCTTTTGTGAAATATGTGTTAGGGAGAGTCAAACTGTTCTAATTGCTGCGGAACGAGCGCAGCGAGCGAGCAGCAGATGGTAGGACAAATTCTTGAATTCACCACTATTGCCCAGAATGCATCATAAGTTAACCCGCATGCATTGCGCTACTCACCAGCTTTACCAGAATGC
>NW_027179579.1:0-4087 GCF_036669935.1 Montipora foliosa | reverse complement strand
AGATTTCATGGATTTGTGCGGAAATATAGATGATGACTTTATATTATATATTGAGAAGCAACTGCAAACAGACCGGATGATGCTAAAATCGAATCCAAAATGTGCTATTCCTGTGGTCATGCGGATTTAAAGGAGTTTTTGCTGGGAAAACATTGGATTTTAGACTATCTAACTGTAAAAGTAAAAGCCAGATACTTGCAAATGTATGCAAATGTCACTTCCAAGATCTGCTTTTCGAATGTAGTACCTCCCCAAACAGTAACTGATTTTGCCATTGATCATTGATCTTTTACATGAGGATGTAACTATAACCACTAACTCTCATTCAAGCTACTGTATGATCCTAAAACTAGTTACTATTCACTTGCTATAAACAATTATCAAAGAACTTCTATAGGTGTATGTATATATATATATATATCTATATATAATAATTATACATACTATTTACCACAATTTTCTTTCTGTTAAAGATAAAAACAAACATTTTAAAAAAAAAACGATGGCTTGAAAATCATCAGTCTTTTCACTAGCTACAACTTAGATTTCAAGGCACAGTAATTCACCTGAATGTCCGCCTCACCCCATATCTCCCCATCCCCAGCATTCAGCTGCGCACCACTTGGCTCAGCCGCTCAGCTCCGTTCTCCTGGCCGCACCACACAGTCAAGAGCTGCGCCATGCGGCCGCGTACGCTGATGCTGGAGCTGGCAGGCGGATGCTGCAGCTGATCCGGGAGCATCAGAGCCTGCACCAGATCTGGTTTCCGAGCACCACTAGTTTAACATACCCAAAAACGAAAAGAGGTATGAGAAACAATACAATCAGCATGTTTATTGGGTAAATCCTGGGTAAAATAGATGGTACATGAACCATCTATTGAGCCATGATCAATTCTTCGATCACAATTTAAGTCATGGGAGAATCAACTACTTCAATGACCATGGCTTCAATATGATCAGTCCCAGAGGCTTGGGAATTCCATGGCGTTTCCATCTGCATCAATCCATGAAGCTGGTGCAGTTTAACTGGTGAGCATCACCTTGTATAGTAGAGTGTTTTTTTGGGCAGGGGTAAATGGGTTAATTGATTGGATATGATATTTTGGATATCATATGGTCAAGCAACATGACAAATTCCTACATGGCGCGTCATTGCAATGATCTTCTTTGCAACAAAAACATACTCGAAACTCATCCAAATTCATCCCAAAAACCTGAACAAAACATCCAAATTCAACAGTTTCAACTCCAGTCAAGTTCTCACAAAATGTCGAACTTCCCATCTCTTCCCGACTCTTCCCCTGGTCTTTGACCGACCCACCACGACACCCCCTTTGGATCCCCAGGGCCCCATCGCCTCCGGCAGCACCTGCAGCAGCACCTCGAAGCTTCCGCCGCCGTGGCCCAGCTGCCCTAGCGCTTCCCAGGCATCGAAGCAACGACCCAACAAGCCGCCCTCCAGGTCCACCTGGCAACGGTGCTTGGGCGGAGAAAAGCTCTTGGAATCTTTGAGGAATCCTATGTTTGTCTTTAAGTTGAAGCCTGTACATACATGTATAGGTATATGTACATATATATATATATATATGCATATATATATATATATATATGTATTATGTGTGTGTATATATATATATATAGGAGATCAACTTTGAAGAATCTCGTATGGAAACATCTTTCAATGGGATTCAGGCTTGAAGGTCAAGGCTGTGCCGCCAAATCGGGGACCCTCTGGTTATGTCAAAATAGCCATTGAAAATGGTGATTTGATGGTGATTTAATGGTGATTTAATGGTGATTTGATGGGATTTACCCTCTGGTGATTTAACATAGCTATGGAAATTGGCCCACTCCAAATAGTGAGTTTTCCCACATTTTACATGGTGGATCTTTCCCATCTGTGCGCGTAAACGTTTTCACCAGAGGGTAGTCCGAAACATCATGAAAAAAACTCTCTAAGATCTGGTATCAAGGATGGTTTTCAGGGCCAACCGGAACTTGTTGATGTTTGTTGTTACCCATCGTGACAGGACAGGCCGTGGATTTCGGGAAGATTTCCCTTGGACTGGGACTGCCATGAACAAGTACCGAGGTACTGGATGAACACACGACCTCCATGTAGCTGGTGAGTTGTGTTTAACTACAACACCCACATGGAGGTTTCCTGAAAACAAAGGGGTAACCCTAAATCATCCATATGTTGATGCGTTTTTAAACGTGTTTTTTTTTTTCGGTTTTTGGAACCCCCCCAAAAAAAATATACGAAACCTCCACCTATGCTGCAGGTGTCATCAGCATGACTGGACACGAAGTGTCAAATCGATATCCCATGGCGGATTTCCCATGGGAAATAAGAACATCGAACCAAAATCCTGGTTCATCACCTAGATCACATCATATCTGCCTGATTTTCCCGATATCTTCCCATCTTCATCTGACGATTTTCCACACTGACATCCTCTGAGAGTCCTATGATTTTCCCACCCATGGGGATTTTCTCACCAATGGCACCTCCAAAGCGCTTCTGGGACCCGTGGCCATCAGCAACTTCACACCCAGATCGATCCTGGGAGCCCAAGCGTGGCCCTTCACCAACCACCCCTGGCACCCCTGGCACCCCTGGCATTACCTGGAATTCCAAGAGTGACAACTTTCAAATGAAAACACAAATACCCTCCGGTAATTTAACATAGCTAGTGAACATGGCCACTTATATGATGTTTTTTCCAGAAAAAAAACTGGTGATGTTCCATAGTTATGTTAAAATACCAGAGGGTAATTGGTGGGGGTATACCAACCCTACTGAATGGAAAAATGAACCATGTTCCAAACCACAAACAGATAGTAGGAAGTGTGAGGATTTACGAAGAATTGGTTTACCTATAACTTGACCATTGATCAAGTACCCACCGGTCTACCGATGTCAAAAATTGCTGTTGACCCACTCCACGGTGATCTAAATAAAACATTTTGATGATACAATTTACACTACAATAAGTACACCATTCCCGTGTTGTTTTTGTGGGAATAATAAGATGGAATAACCACACAGTTTCTTGTTTCTTCATGGTTCCTGGCAACTACTAAAAGGTATACAATACTATACATGATTAGATGCCCCCAAATAGTGGATTTACCACTGGGAGATACAAGCAAACATCAAACAAAAGTCAGTGCATCCAGATTCATGACCTTTGTTTTTCCAATGTATATATATATATATATATATATACGTATATATATATATATATATATATATATATACGTATATATATATATATATATATGTCTAGTCTATACCTGTATTTTTCTATATTAAACACATGATCTTTCCCATCGTTGCCGTTCGTCGAGCATCGTCAGGGGCTGCAGCTGCGGCGTGGACAGGGCCACGCTGGGCGTGCTTACGGCCGCGTGGAAGGCGGTCAGCAGGGCGCCGAGCGACTCTTCATCGCCTGGCACTGGTCATGGGATAAGCCATCTGGTTAAAATTGGGAAAATATAGCCATTTAGAGTGGGAAAATTATGGTTTCTATGATGGTTACCATATGATTGCCATATGGTTTATCATCGATAACTTAGGGTAACTATGGAGAAGTAGAGTGGGGGATCTAATGGATCTAACTATAATACCTCAAGACTAAACAGCGTTTTTTGAGGTAACACATGGGATACCCATCTGGTAACCGTTTGCTTAGCTAATCGGAAGATCGGGAGAATGGGAATGGGAATAGTGAGGCAAAAAATCATCTGGGAGAAAGTGGGAATATTCATATCACGTGGAATCTAATGGCAAATGATTGGATATCCGGGATGGTTTATGGTAGATATATGTAGATATATAGGATATAGTCGAAATGGTGGTGAATCATCCGAATATGACCCAATGATGGTGATAAACCATGAAATTTAGCCTCTGGTGAAGACAAACAATTTTCTATTGAACATGGCCCATTCATAGTTAATCTAAACCATATCTGATTTTGATACCTCATCAATGGGGATTTATGCAATCAATATCAATCGATAGGGATCTAATGGTGATTTTATGGTGACATTCAATGAGCAAATAATGGGATGAAAAA
>NW_027179578.1:0-23435 GCF_036669935.1 Montipora foliosa | reverse complement strand
TAGCTTTCAATCCATACTAATTAGGCCATCAGGCGACTTGTATTTCCTATTTTTTTAGCCTTCCGAAGTTCGACCAAAAAATCGGCCATTTTTGAAATTTTCCTTTGGTCCCCCCTTTGCTACTTTGCCAAAAATGGCCCATTTTGATACTTTTGCGAAAAATGTTATTTCTCCTCTAATAGGTCTTTTTTCATGCGGTTTTTTGCATAGCACAAATCTAGGATAGTTTAGCTTTCAATCCATACTAATTAGGCCATCAGGCGACTTGTATTTCCTATTTTTTTAGCCTTCCGAAGTTCGACCAAAAAATCGGCCATTTTTGAAAATTTTCCTTTGGTCCCCCCTTTGCTACTTTGCCAAAAATGGCCGATTTTGATACTTTTGCGAAAAATGTTATTTCTCCTCTAATAGGTCTTTTTTCATGCGGTTTTTTGCATAGCACAAATCTAGGATAGTTTAGCTTTCAATCCATACTAATTAGGCCATCAGGCGACTTGTATTTCCTATTTTTTTAGCCTTCCGAAGTTCGACCAAAAAATCGGCCATTTTTGACAAATTTCCTTTGGTCCCCCCTTTGCTACTTTGCCAAAAATGGCCGATTTTGATACTTTTGCGAAAAATGTTATTTCTCCTCTAATAGGTCTTTTTTCATGCGGTTTTTTGCATAGCACAAATCTAGGATAGTTTAGCTTTCAATCCATACTAATTAGGCCATCAGGCGACTTGTATTTCCTATTTTTTTAGCCTTCCGAAGTTCGACCAAAAAATCGGCCATTTTTGAAATTTTCCTTTGGTCCCCCCTTTGCTACTTTGCCAAAAATGGCCGATTTTGATACTTTTGCGAAAAATGTTATTTCTCCTCTAATAGGTCTTTTTTCATGCGGTTTTTTGCATAGCACAAATCTAGGATAGTTTAGCTTTCAATCCATACTAATTAGGCCATCAGGCGACTTGTATTTCCTATTTTTTTAGCCTTCCGAAGTTCGACCAAAAAATCGGCCATTTTTGAAAATTTTCCTTTGGTCCCCCTTTGCTACTTTGCCAAAAATGGCCGATTTTGATACTTTTGCGAAAAATGTTATTTCTCCTCTAATAGGTCTTTTTTCATGCGGTTTTTTGCATAGCACAAATCTAGGATAGTTTAGCTTTCAATCCATACTAATTAGGCCATCAGGCGACTTGTATTTCCTATTTTTTTAGCCTTCCGAAGTTCGACCAAAAAATCGGCCATTTTTGAAAATTTTCCTTTGGTCCCCCTTTGCTACTTTGCCAAAAATGGCCGATTTTGATACTTTTGCGAAAAATGTTATTTCTCCTCTAATAGGTCTTTTTTCATGCGGTTTTTTGCATAGCACAAATCTAGGATAGTTTAGCTTTCAATCCATACTAATTAGGCCATCAGGCGACTTGTATTTCCTATTTTTTTAGCCTTCCGAAGTTCGACCAAAAAATCGGCCATTTTGAAAATTTTCCTTTGGTCCCCCCTTTGCTACTTTGCCAAAAATGGCCGATTTTGATACTTTTGCGAAAAATGTTATTTCTCCTCTAATAGGTCTTTTTTCATGCGGTTTTTTGCATAGCACAAATATAGGATAGTTTAGCTTTCAATCCATACTAATTAGGCCATCAGGCGACTTGTATTTCTATTTTTTTAGCCTTCCGAAGTTCGACCAAAAAATCGGCCATTTTTGAAAATTTTCCTTTGGTCCCCCCTTTGCTACTTTGCCAAAAATGGCCGATTTTGATACTTTTGCGAAAAATGTTATTTCTCCTCTAATAGGTCTTTTTTCATGCGGTTTTTTGCATAGCACAAATCTAGGATAGTTTAGCTTTCAATCCATACTAATTAGGCCATCAGGCGACTTGTATTTCCTATTTTTTTAGCCTTCCGAAGTTCGACCAAAAAATCGGCCATTTTTGAAAATTTTCCTTTGGTCCCCCCTTTGCTACTTTGCCAAAAATGGCCGATTTTGATACTTTTGCGAAAAATGTTATTTCTCCTCTAATAGGTCTTTTTTCATGCGGTTTTTTGCATAGCACAAATCTAGGATAGTTTAGCTTTCAATCCATACTAATTAGGCCATCAGGCGACTTGTATTTCCTATTTTTTTAGCCTTCCAAAGTTCGACCAAAAAATCGTCTATTTTTGAAAATTTTCCTTTGGTCCCCCCTTTGCTACTTTGCCAAAAATGGCCGATTTGATACTTTTGCGAAAAATGTTATTTCTCCTCTAATAGGTCTTTTTTCATGCGGTTTTTTGCATAGCACAAATCTAGGATAGTTTAGCTTTCAATCCATACTAATTAGGCCATCAGGCGACTTGTATTTCCTATTTTTTTAGCCTTCCGAAGTTCGACCAAAAAATCGGCCATTTTTGAAAATTTTCCTTTGGTCACCCCTTTGCTACTTTGCCAAAAATGGCCGATTTTGATACTTTTGCGAAAAATGTTATTTCTCCTCTAATAGGTCTTTTTTCATGCGGTTTTTTGCATAGCACAAATCTAGGATAGTTTAGCTTTCAATCCATACTAATTAGGCCATCAGGCGACTTGTATTTCCTATTTTTTTAGCCTTCCGAAGTTCGACCAAAAAATCGGCCATTTTTGAAAATTTTCCTTTGGTCCCCCCTTTGCTACTTTGCCAAAAATGGCCGATTTTGATACTTTTGCGAAAAATGTTATTTCTCCTCTAATAGGTCTTTTTTCATGCGGTTTTTTGCATAGCACAAATCTAGGATAGTTTAGCTTTCAATCCATACTAATTAGGCCATCAGGCGACTTGTATTTCCTATTTTTTAGCCTTCCGAAGTTCGACCAAAAAATCGGCCATTTTTGAAAATTTTCCTTTGGTCCCCCCTTTGCTACTTTGCCAAAAATGGCCGATTTTGATACTTTTGCGAAAAATGTTATTTCTCCTCTAATAGGTCTTTTTTCATGCGGTTTTTTGCATAGCACAAATCTAGGATAGTTTAGCTTTCAATCCATACTAATTAGGCCATCAGGCGACTTGTATTTCCTATTTTTTTAGCCTTCCGAAGTTCGACCAAAAAATCGGCCATTTTTGAAAATTTCCTTTGGGTCCCCCTTTGCTACTTTGCCAAAAATGGCCGATTTTGATACTTTTGCGAAAAATGTTATTTCTCCTCTAATAGGTCTTTTTTCATGCGGTTTTTTGCATAGCACAAATCTAGGATAGTTTAGCTTTCAATCCATACTAATTAGGCCATCAGGCGACTTGTATTTCCTATTTTTTTAGCCTTCCGAAGTTCGACCAAAAAATCGGCCATTTTTGAAAATTTTCCTTTGGTCCCCCCTTTGCTACTTTGCCAAAAATGGCCGATTTTGATACTTTTGCGAAAAATGTTATTTCTCCTCTAATAGGTCTTTTTTCATGCGGTTTTTTGCATAGCACAAATCTAGGATAGTTTAGCTTTCAATCCATACTAATTAGGCCATCAGGCGACTTGTATTTCCTATTTTTTTAGCCTTCCGAAGTTCGACCAAAAAATCGGCCATTTTTGAAAATTTTCCTTTGGTCCCCCCTTTGCTACTTTGCCAAAAATGGCCGATTTTGATACTTTTGCGAAAAACGTTATTTCTCCTCTAATAGGTCTTTTTTCATGCGGTTTTTTGCATAGCACAAATCTAGGATAGTTTAGCTTTCAATCCATACTAATTAGGCCATCAGGCGACTTGTATTTCCTATTTTTTTAGCCTTCCGAAGTTCGACCAAAAAATCGGCCATTTTTGAAAATTTTCCTTTGGTCCCCCCTTTGCTACTTTGCCAAAAATGGCCGATTTTGATACTTTTGCGAAAAACGTTATTTCTCCTCTAATAGGTCTTTTTTCATGCGGTTTTTTGCATAGCACAAATCTAGGATAGTTTAGCTTTCAATCCATACTAATTAGGCCATCAGGCGACTTGTATTTCCTATTTTTTTAGCCTTCCGAAGTTCGACCAAAAAATCGGCCATTTTTGAAAATTTTCCATTGGTCCCCCTTTGCTACTTTGCCAAAAATGGCCGATTTTGATACTTTTGCGAAAAACGTTATTTCTCCTCTAATAGGTCTTTTTTCATGCGGTTTTTTGCATAGCACAAATCTAGGATAGTTTAGCTTTCAATCCATACTAATTAGGCCATCAGGCGACTTGTATTTCCTATTTTTTTAGCCTTCCGAAGTTCGACCAAAAAATCGGCCATTTTTGAAAATTTTCCTTTGGTCCCCCCTTTGCTACTTTGCCAAAAATGGCCGATTTTGATACTTTTGCGAAAAACGTTATTTCTCCTCTAATAGGTCTTTTTTCATGCGGTTTTTTGCATAGCACAAATCTAGGATAGTTTAGCTTTCAATCCATACTAATTAGGCCATCAGGCGACTTGTATTTCCTATTTTTTTAGCCTTCCGAAGTTCGACCAAAAAATCGGCCATTTTTGAAAATTTTCCTTTGGTCCCCCTTTGCTACTTTGCCAAAAATGGCCGATTTTGATACTTTTGCGAAAAACGTTATTTCTCCTCTAATAGGTCTTTTTTCATGCGGTTTTTTGCATAGCACAAATCTAGGATAGTTTAGCTTTCAATCCATACTAATTAGGCCATCAGGCGACTTGTATTTCCTATTTTTTTAGCCTTCCGAAGTTCGACCAAAAAATCGGCCATTTTTGAAAATTTTCCTTTGGTCCCCCTTTGCTACTTTGCCAAAAATGGCCGATTTTGATACTTTTGCGAAAAACGTTATTTCTCCTCTAATAGGTCTTTTTTCATGCGGTTTTTTGCATAGCACAAATCTAGGATAGTTTAGCTTTCAATCCATACTAATTAGGCCATCAGGCGACTTGTATTTCCTATTTTTTTAGCCTTGCGAAGTTCGACCAAAAAATCGGCCATTTTTGAAAATTTTCCTTTGGTCCCCCCTTTGCTACTTTGCCAAAAATGGCCGATTTTGATACTTTTGCGAAAAACGTTATTTCTCCTCTAATAGGTCTTTTTTCATGCGGTTTTTTGCATAGCACAAATCTAGGATAGTTTAGCTTTCAATCCATACTAATTAGGCCATCAGGCGACTTGTATTTCCTATTTTTTTAGCCTTCCGAAGTTCGACCAAAAAATCGGCCATTTTTGAAAATTTTCCTTTGGTCCCCCCTTTGCTACTTTGCCAAAAATGGCCGATTTTGATACTTTTGCGAAAAACGTTATTTCTCCTCTAATAGGTCTTTTTTCATGCGGTTTTTTGCATAGCACAAATCTAGGATAGTTTAGCTTTCAATCCATACTAATTAGGCCATCAGGCGACTTGTATTTCCTATTTTTTTAGCCTTCCGAAGTTCGACCAAAAAATCGGCCATTTTTGAAAATTTTCCTTTGGTCCCCCTTTGCTACTTTGCCAAAAATGGCCGATTTTGATACTTTTGCGAAAAACGTTATTTCTCCTCTAATAGGTCTTTTTTCATGCGGTTTTTTGCATAGCACAAATCTAGGATAGTTTAGCTTTCAATCCATACTAATTAGGCCATCAGGCGACTTGTATTTCCTATTTTTTTAGCCTTGCGAAGTTCGACCAAAAAATCGGCCATTTTTGAAAATTTTCCTTTGGTCCCCCCTTTGCTACTTTGCCAAAAATGGCCGATTTTGATACTTTTGCGAAAAACGTTATTTCTCCTCTAATAGGTCTTTTTTCATGCGGTTTTTTGCATAGCACAAATCTAGGATAGTTTAGCTTTCAATCCATACTAATTAGGCCATCAGGCGACTTGTATTTCCTATTTTTTTAGCCTTGCGAAGTTCGACCAAAAAATCGGCCATTTTTGAAAATTTTCCTTTGGTCCCCCCTTTGCTACTTTGCCAAAAATGGCCGATTTTGATACTTTTGCGAAAAACGTTATTTCTCCTCTAATAGGTCTTTTTTCATGCGGTTTTTTGCATAGCACAAATCTAGGATAGTTTAGCTTTCAATCCATACTAATTAGGCCATCAGGCGACTTGTATTTCCTATTTTTTTAGCCTTGCGAAGTTCGACCAAAAAATCGGCCATTTTTGAAAATTTTCCTTTGGTCCCCCCTTTGCTACTTTGCCAAAAATGGCCGATTTTGATACTTTTGCGAAAAACGTTATTTCTCCTCTAATAGGTCTTTTTTCATGCGGTTTTTTGCATAGCACAAATCTAGGATAGTTTAGCTTTCAATCCATACTAATTAGGCCATCAGGCGACTTGTATTTCCTATTTTTTTAGCCTTGCGAAGTTCGACCAAAAAATCGGCCATTTTTGAAAATTTTCCTTTGGTCCCCCCTTTGCTACTTTGCCAAAAATGGCCGATTTTGATACTTTTGCGAAAAACGTTATTTCTCCTCTAATAGGTCTTTTTTCATGCGGTTTTTTGCATAGCACAAATCTAGGATAGTTTAGCTTTCAATCCATACTAATTAGGCCATCAGGCGACTTGTATTTCCTATTTTTTTAGCCTTGCGAAGTTCGACCAAAAAATCGGCCATTTTTGAAAATTTTCCTTTGGTCCCCCCTTTGCTACTTTGCCAAAAATGGCCGATTTTGATACTTTTGCGAAAAACGTTATTTCTCCTCTAATAGGTCTTTTTTCATGCGGTTTTTTGCATAGCACAAATCTAGGATAGTTTAGCTTTCAATCCATACTAATTAGGCCATCAGGCGACTTGTATTTCCTATTTTTTTAGCCTTGCGAAGTTCGACCAAAAAATCGGCCATTTTTGAAAATTTTCCTTTGGTCCCCCCTTTGCTACTTTGCCAAAAATGGCCGATTTTGATACTTTTGCGAAAAACGTTATTTCTCCTCTAATAGGTCTTTTTTCATGCGGTTTTTTGCATAGCACAAATCTAGGATAGTTTAGCTTTCAATCCATACTAATTAGGCCATCAGGCGACTTGTATTTCCTATTTTTTTAGCCTTGCGAAGTTCGACCAAAAAATCGGCCATTTTTGAAAATTTTCCTTTGGTCCCCCCTTTGCTACTTTGCCAAAAATGGCCGATTTTGATACTTTTGCGAAAAACGTTATTTCTCCTCTAATAGGTCTTTTTTCATGCGGTTTTTTGCATAGCACAAATCTAGGATAGTTTAGCTTTCAATCCATACTAATTAGGCCATCAGGCGACTTGTATTTCCTATTTTTTTAGCCTTGCGAAGTTCGACCAAAAAATCGGCCATTTTTGAAAATTTTCCTTTGGTCCCCCCTTTGCTACTTTGCCAAAAATGGCCGATTTTGATACTTTTGCGAAAAACGTTATTTCTCCTCTAATAGGTCTTTTTTCATGCGGTTTTTTGCATAGCACAAATCTAGGATAGTTTAGCTTTCAATCCATACTAATTAGGCCATCAGGCGACTTGTATTTCCTATTTTTTTAGCCTTGCGAAGTTCGACCAAAAAATCGGCCATTTTTGAAAATTTTCCTTTGGTCCCCCCTTTGCTACTTTGCCAAAAATGGCCGATTTTGATACTTTTGCGAAAAACGTTATTTCTCCTCTAATAGGTCTTTTTTCATGCGGTTTTTTGCATAGCACAAATCTAGGATAGTTTAGCTTTCAATCCATACTAATTAGGCCATCAGGCGACTTGTATTTCCTATTTTTTTAGCCTTGCGAAGTTCGACCAAAAAATCGGCCATTTTTGAAAATTTTCCTTTGGTCCCCCCTTTGCTACTTTGCCAAAAATGGCCGATTTTGATACTTTTGCGAAAAACGTTATTTCTCCTCTAATAGGTCTTTTTTCATGCGGTTTTTTGCATAGCACAAATCTAGGATAGTTTAGCTTTCAATCCATACTAATTAGGCCATCAGGCGACTTGTATTTCCTATTTTTTTAGCCTTGCGAAGTTCGACCAAAAAATCGGCCATTTTTGAAAATTTTCCTTTGGTCCCCCCTTTGCTACTTTGCCAAAAATGGCCGATTTTGATACTTTTGCGAAAAACGTTATTTCTCCTCTAATAGGTCTTTTTTCATGCGGTTTTTTGCATAGCACAAATCTAGGATAGTTTAGCTTTCAATCCATACTAATTAGGCCATCAGGCGACTTGTATTTCCTATTTTTTTAGCCTTGCGAAGTTCGACCAAAAAATCGGCCATTTTTGAAAATTTTCCTTTGGTCCCCCCTTTGCTACTTTGCCAAAAATGGCCGATTTTGATACTTTTGCGAAAAACGTTATTTCTCCTCTAATAGGTCTTTTTTCATGCGGTTTTTTGCATAGCACAAATCTAGGATAGTTTAGCTTTCAATCCATACTAATTAGGCCATCAGGCGACTTGTATTTCCTATTTTTTTAGCCTTGCGAAGTTCGACCAAAAAATCGGCCATTTTTGAAAATTTTACTTTGCCAAAAATGGCCGATTTTGATACTTTTGCGAAAAACGTTATTTCTCCTCTAATAGGTCTTTTTTCATGCGGTTTTTTGCATAGCACAAATCTAGGATAGTTTAGCTTTCAATCCATACTAATTAGGCCATCAGGCGACTTGTATTTCCTATTTTTTTAGCCTTGCGAAGTTCGACCAAAAAATCGGCCATTTGCTACTTTGCCAAAAATGGCCGATTTTGATACTTTTGCGAAAAACGTTATTTCTCCTCTAATAGGTCTTTTTTCATGCGGTTTTTTGCATAGCACAAATCTAGGATAGTTTAGCTTTCAATCCATACTAATTAGGCCATCAGGCGACTTGTATTTCCTATTTTTTTAGCCTTGCGAAGTTCGACCAAAAAATCGGCCATTTTTGAAAATTTTCCTTTGGTCCCCCCTTTGCTACTTTGCCAAAAATGGCCGATTTTGATACTTTTGCGAAAAACGTTATTTCTCCTCTAATAGGTCTTTTTTCATGCGGTTTTTTGCATAGCACAAATCTAGGATAGTTTAGCTTTCAATCCATACTAATTAGGCCATCAGGCGACTTGTATTTCCTATTTTTTTAGCCTTGCGAAGTTCGACCAAAAAATCGGCCATTTTTGAAAATTTTCCTTTGGTCCCCCCTTTGCTACTTTGCCAAAAATGGCCGATTTTGATACTTTTGCGAAAAACGTTATTTCTCCTCTAATAGGTCTTTTTTCATGCGGTTTTTTGCATAGCACAAATCTAGGATAGTTTAGCTTTCAATCCATACTAATTAGGCCATCAGGCGACTTGTATTTCCTATTTTTTAGCCTTGCGAAGTTCGACCAAAAAATCGGCCATTTTTGAAAATTTTCCTTTGGTCCCCCTTTGCTACTTTGCCAAAAATGGCCGATTTTGATACTTTTGCGAAAAACGTTATTTCTCCTCTAATAGGTCTTTTTTCATGCGGTTTTTTGCATAGCACAAATCTAGGATAGTTTAGCTTTCAATCCATACTAATTAGGCCATCAGGCGACTTGTATTTCCTATTTTTTTAGCCTTGCGAAGTTCGACCAAAAAATCGGCCATTTTTGAAAATTTTCCTTTGGTCCCCCCTTTGCTACTTTGCCAAAAATGGCCGATTTTGATACTTTTGCGAAAAACGTTATTTCTCCTCTAATAGGTCTTTTTTCATGCGGTTTTTTGCATAGCACAAATCTAGGATAGTTTAGCTTTCAATCCATACTAATTAGGCCATCAGGCGACTTGTATTTCCTATTTTTTTAGCCTTGCGAAGTTCGACCAAAAAATCGGCCATTTTTGAAAATTTTCCTTTGGTCCCCCCTTTGCTACTTTGCCAAAAATGGCCGATTTTGATACTTTTGCGAAAAACGTTATTTCTCCTCTAATAGGTCTTTTTTCATGCGGTTTTTTGCATAGCACAAATCTAGGATAGTTTAGCTTTCAATCCATACTAATTAGGCCATCAGGCGACTTGTATTTCCTATTTTTTTAGCCTTGCGAAGTTCGACCAAAAAATCGGCCATTTTTGAAAATTTTCCTTTGGTCCCCCCTTTGCTACTTTGCCAAAAATGGCCGATTTTGATACTTTTGCGAAAAACGTTATTTCTCCTCTAATAGGTCTTTTTTCATGCGGTTTTTTGCATAGCACAAATCTAGGATAGTTTAGCTTTCAATCCATACTAATTAGGCCATCAGGCGACTTGTATTTCCTATTTTTTTAGCCTTGCGAAGTTCGACCAAAAAATCGGCCATTTTTGAAAATTTTCCTTTGGTCCCCCCTTTGCTACTTTGCCAAAAATGGCCGATTTTGATACTTTTGCGAAAAACGTTATTTCTCCTCTAATAGGTCTTTTTTCATGCGGTTTTTTGCATAGCACAAATCTAGGATAGTTTAGCTTTCAATCCATACTAATTAGGCCATCAGGCGACTTGTATTTCCTATTTTTTTAGCCTTGCGAAGTTCGACCAAAAAATCGGCCATTTTTGAAAATTTTCCTTTGGTCCCCCCTTTGCTACTTTGCCAAAAATGGCCGATTTTGATACTTTTGCGAAAAACGTTATTTCTCCTCTAATAGGTCTTTTTTCATGCGGTTTTTTGCATAGCACAAATCTAGGATAGTTTAGCTTTCAATCCATACTAATTAGGCCATCAGGCGACTTGTATTTCCTATTTTTTTAGCCTTGCGAAGTTCGACCAAAAAATCGGCCATTTTTGAAAATTTTCCTTTGGTCCCCCCTTTGCTACTTTGCCAAAAATGGCCGATTTTGATACTTTTGCGAAAAACGTTATTTCTCCTCTAATAGGTCTTTTTTCATGCGGTTTTTTGCATAGCACAAATCTAGGATAGTTTAGCTTTCAATCCATACTAATTAGGCCATCAGGCGACTTGTATTTCCTATTTTTTTAGCCTTGCGAAGTTCGACCAAAAAATCGGCCATTTTTGAAAATTTTCCTTTGGTCCCCCCTTTGCTACTTTGCCAAAAATGGCCGATTTTGATACTTTTGCGAAAAACGTTATTTCTCCTCTAATAGGTCTTTTTTCATGCGGTTTTTTGCATAGCACAAATCTAGGATAGTTTAGCTTTCAATCCATACTAATTAGGCCATCAGGCGACTTGTATTTCCTATTTTTTTAGCCTTGCGAAGTTCGACCAAAAAATCGGCCATTTTTGAAAATTTTCCTTTGGTCCCCCCTTTGCTACTTTGCCAAAAATGGCCGATTTTGATACTTTTGCGAAAAACGTTATTTCTCCTCTAATAGGTCTTTTTTCATGCGGTTTTTTGCATAGCACAAATCTAGGATAGTTTAGCTTTCAATCCATACTAATTAGGCCATCAGGCGACTTGTATTTCCTATTTTTTTAGCCTTGCGAAGTTCGACCAAAAAATCGGCCATTTTTGAAAATTTTCCTTTGGTCCCCCCTTTGCTACTTTGCCAAAAATGGCCGATTTTGATACTTTTGCGAAAAACGTTATTTCTCCTCTAATAGGTCTTTTTTCATGCGGTTTTTTGCATAGCACAAATCTAGGATAGTTTAGCTTTCAATCCATACTAATTAGGCCATCAGGCGACTTGTATTTCCTATTTTTTTAGCCTTGCGAAGTTCGACCAAAAAATCGGCCATTTTTGAAAATTTTCCTTTGGTCCCCCCTTTGCTACTTTGCCAAAAATGGCCGATTTTGATACTTTTGCGAAAAACGTTATTTCTCCTCTAATAGGTCTTTTTTCATGCGGTTTTTTGCATAGCACAAATCTAGGATAGTTTAGCTTTCAATCCATACTAATTAGGCCATCAGGCGACTTGTATTTCCTATTTTTTTAGCCTTGCGAAGTTCGACCAAAAAATCGGCCATTTTTGAAAATTTTCCTTTGGTCCCCCCTTTGCTACTTTGCCAAAAATGGCCGATTTTGATACTTTTGCGAAAAACGTTATTTCTCCTCTAATAGGTCTTTTTTCATGCGGTTTTTTGCATAGCACAAATCTAGGATAGTTTAGCTTTCAATCCATACTAATTAGGCCATCAGGCGACTTGTATTTCCTATTTTTTTAGCCTTGCGAAGTTCGACCAAAAAATCGGCCATTTTTGAAAATTTTCCTTTGGTCCCCCCTTTGCTACTTTGCCAAAAATGGCCGATTTTGATACTTTTGCGAAAAACGTTATTTCTCCTCTAATAGGTCTTTTTTCATGCGGTTTTTTGCATAGCACAAATCTAGGATAGTTTAGCTTTCAATCCATACTAATTAGGCCATCAGGCGACTTGTATTTCCTATTTTTTTAGCCTTGCGAAGTTCGACCAAAAAATCGGCCATTTTTGAAAATTTTCCTTTGGTCCCCCCTTTGCTACTTTGCCAAAAATGGCCGATTTTGATACTTTTGCGAAAAACGTTATTTCTCCTCTAATAGGTCTTTTTTCATGCGGTTTTTTGCATAGCACAAATCTAGGATAGTTTAGCTTTCAATCCATACTAATTAGGCCATCAGGCGACTTGTATTTCCTATTTTTTTAGCCTTCCGAAGTTCGACCAAAAAATCGGCCATTTTTGAAAATTTTCCTTTGGTCCCCCCTTTGCTACTTTGCCAAAAATGGCCGATTTTGATACTTTTGCGAAAAACGTTATTTCTCCTCTAATAGGTCTTTTTTCATGCGGTTTTTTGCATAGCACAAATCTAGGATAGTTTAGCTTTCAATCCATACTAATTAGGCCATCAGGCGACTTGTATTTCCTATTTTTTTAGCCTTGCGAAGTTCGACCAAAAAATCGGCCATTTTTGAAAATTTTCCTTTGGTCCCCCCTTTGCTACTTTGCCAAAAATGGCCGATTTTGATACTTTTGCGAAAAACGTTATTTCTCCTCTAATAGGTCTTTTTTCATGCGGTTTTTTGCATAGCACAAATCTAGGATAGTTTAGCTTTCAATCCATACTAATTAGGCCATCAGGCGACTTGTATTTCCTATTTTTTTAGCCTTCCGAAGTTCGACCAAAAAATCGGCCATTTTTGAAAATTTTCCATTGGTCCCCCTTTGCTACTTTGCCAAAAATGGCCGATTTTGATACTTTTGCGAAAAACGTTATTTCTCCTCTAATAGGTCTTTTTTCATGCGGTTTTTTGCATAGCACAAATCTAGGATAGTTTAGCTTTCAATCCATACTAATTAGGCCATCAGGCGACTTGTATTTCCTATTTTTTTAGCCTTCCGAAGTTCGACCAAAAAATCGGCCATTTTTGAAAATTTTCCTTTGGTCCCCCCTTTGCTACTTTGCCAAAAATGGCCGATTTTGATACTTTTGCGAAAAACGTTATTTCTCCTCTAATAGGTCTTTTTTCATGCGGTTTTTTGCATAGCACAAATCTAGGATAGTTTAGCTTTCAATCCATACTAATTAGGCCATCAGGCGACTTGTATTTCCTATTTTTTTAGCCTTCCGAAGTTCGACCAAAAAATCGGCCATTTTTGAAAATTTTCCTTTGGTCCCCCTTTGCTACTTTGCCAAAAATGGCCGATTTTGATACTTTTGCGAAAAACGTTATTTCTCCTCTAATAGGTCTTTTTTCATGCGGTTTTTTGCATAGCACAAATCTAGGATAGTTTAGCTTTCAATCCATACTAATTAGGCCATCAGGCGACTTGTATTTCCTATTTTTTTAGCCTTCCGAAGTTCGACCAAAAAATCGGCCATTTTTGAAAATTTTCCTTTGGTCCCCCCTTTGCTACTTTGCCAAAAATGGCCGATTTTGATACTTTTGCGAAAAACGTTATTTCTCCTCTAATAGGTCTTTTTTCATGCGGTTTTTTGCATAGCACAAATCTAGGATAGTTTAGCTTTCAATCCATACTAATTAGGCCATCAGGCGACTTGTATTTCCTATTTTTTTAGCCTTCCGAAGTTCGACCAAAAAATCGGCCATTTTTGAAAATTTCCTTTGGTCCCCCCTTTGCTACTTTGCCAAAAATGGCCGATTTTGATACTTTTGCGAAAAACGTTATTTCTCCTCTAATAGGTCTTTTTTCATGCGGTTTTTTGCATAGCACAAATCTAGGATAGTTTAGCTTTCAATCCATACTAATTAGGCCATCAGGCGACTTGTATTTCCTATTTTTTTAGCCTTCCGAAGTTCGACCAAAAAATCGGCCATTTTTGAAAATTTTCCTTTGGTCCCCCCTTTGCTACTTTGCCAAAAATGGCCGATTTTGATACTTTTGCGAAAAACGTTATTTCTCCTCTAATAGGTCTTTTTTCATGCGGTTTTTTGCATAGCACAAATCTAGGATAGTTTAGCTTTCAATCCATACTAATTAGGCCATCAGGCGACTTGTATTTCCTATTTTTTTAGCCTTCCGAAGTTCGACCAAAAAATCGGCCATTTTTGAAAATTTTCCTTTGGTCCCCCCTTTGCTACTTTGCCAAAAATGGCCGATTTTGATACTTTTGCGAAAAACGTTATTTCTCCTCTAATAGGTCTTTTTTCATGCGGTTTTTTGCATAGCACAAATCTAGGATAGTTTAGCTTTCAATCCATACTAATTAGGCCATCAGGCGACTTGTATTTCCTATTTTTTTAGCCTTCCGAAGTTCGACCAAAAAATCGGCCATTTTTGAAAATTTTCCTTTGGTCCCCCCTTTGCTACTTTGCCAAAAATGGCCGATTTTGATACTTTTGCGAAAAATGTTATTTCTCCTCTAATAGGTCTTTTTTCATGCGGTTTTTTGCATAGCACAAATCTAGGATAGTTTAGCTTTCAATCCATACTAATTAGGCCATCAGGCGACTTGTATTTCCTATTTTTTTAGCCTTCCGAAGTTCGACCAAAAAATCGGCCATTTTTGAAAATTTTCCTTTGGTCCCCCCTTTGCTACTTTGCCAAAAATGGCCGATTTTGATACTTTTGCGAAAAATGTTATTTCTCCTCTAATAGGTCTTTTTTCATGCGGTTTTTTGCATAGCACAAATCTAGGATAGTTTAGCTTTCAATCCATACTAATTAGGCCATCAGGCGACTTGTATTTCCTATTTTTTTAGCCTTCCGAAGTTCGACCAAAAAATCGGCCATTTTTGAAAATTTTCCTTTGGTCCCCCCTTTGCTACTTTGCCAAAAATGGCCGATTTTGATACTTTTGCGAAAAATGTTATTTCTCCTCTAATAGGTCTTTTTTCATGCGGTTTTTTGCATAGCACAAATCTAGGATAGTTTAGCTTTCAATCCATACTAATTAGGCCATCAGGCGACTTGTATTTCCTATTTTTTTAGCCTTCCGAAGTTCGACCAAAAAATCGGCCATTTTTGAAAATTTTCCTTTGGTCCCCCTCTTGCTACTTTGCCAAAAATGGCCGATTTTGATACTTTTGCGAAAAATGTTATTTCTCCTCTAATAGGTCTTTTTTCATGCGGTTTTTTGCATAGCACAAATCTAGGATAGTTTAGCTTTCAATCCATACTAATTAGGCCATCAGGCGACTTGTATTTCCTATTTTTTTAGCCTTCCGAAGTTCGACCAAAAAATCGGCCATTTTTGAAAATTTTCCTTTGGTCCCCCCTTTGCTACTTTGCCAAAAATGGCCGATTTTGATACTTTTGCGAAAAATGTTATTTCTCCTCTAATAGGTCTTTTTTCATGCGGTTTTTTGCATAGCACAAATCTAGGATAGTTTAGCTTTCAATCCATACTAATTAGGCCATCAGGCGACTTGTATTTCCTATTTTTTTAGCCTTCCGAAGTTCGACCAAAAAATCGGCCATTTTTGAAAATTTTCCTTTGGTCCCCCCTTTGCTACTTTGCCAAAAATGGCCGATTTTGATACTTTTGCGAAAAATGTTATTTCTCCTCTAATAGGTCTTTTTTCATGCGGTTTTTTGCATAGCACAAATCTAGGATAGTTTAGCTTTCAATCCATACTAATTAGGCCATCAGGCGACTTGTATTTCCTATTTTTTTAGCCTTCCGAAGTTCGACCAAAAAATCGGCCATTTTTGAAAATTTTCCTTTGGTCCCCCTTTGCTACTTTGCCAAAAATGGCCGATTTTGATACTTTTGCGAAAAATGTTATTTCTCCTCTAATAGGTCTTTTTTCATGCGGTTTTTTGCATAGCACAAATCTAGGATAGTTTAGCTTTCAATCCATACTAATTAGGCCATCAGGCGACTTGTATTTCCTATTTTTTTAGCCTTCCGAAGTTCGACCAAAAAATCGGCCATTTTTGAAAATTTTCCTTTGGTCCCCCCTTTGCTACTTTGCCAAAAATGGCCGATTTTGATACTTTTGCGAAAAATGTTATTTCTCCTCTAATAGGTCTTTTTTCATGCGGTTTTTTGCATAGCACAAATCTAGGATAGTTTAGCTTTCAATCCATACTAATTAGGCCATCAGGCGACTTGTATTTCCTATTTTTTTAGCCTTCCGAAGTTCGACCAAAAAATCGGCCATTTTTGAAAATTTTCCTTTGGTCCCCCCTTTGCTACTTTGCCAAAAATGGCCGATTTTGATACTTTTGCGAAAAATGTTATTTCTCCTCTAATAGGTCTTTTTTCATGCGGTTTTTTGCATAGCACAAATCTAGGATAGTTTAGCTTTCAATCCATACTAATTAGGCCATCAGGCGACTTGTATTTCCTATTTTTTTAGCCTTCCGAAGTTCGACCAAAAAATCGGCCATTTTTGAAAATTTTCCTTTGGTCCCCCCTTTGCTACTTTGCCAAAAATGGCCGATTTTGATACTTTTGCGAAAAATGTTATTTCTCCTCTAATAGGTCTTTTTTCATGCGGTTTTTTGCATAGCACAAATCTAGGATAGTTTAGCTTTCAATCCATACTAATTAGGCCATCAGGCGACTTGTATTTCCTATTTTTTTAGCCTTCCGAAGTTCGACCAAAAAATCGGCCATTTTTGAAAATTTTCCTTTGGTCCCCCCTTTGCTACTTTGCCAAAAATGGCCGATTTTGATACTTTTGCGAAAAATGTCATTTCTCCTCTAAAAGGTTTTTTTCATGCGGTTTTTTGCATAGCACAAATCTAGGATAGTTTAGCTTTCAATCCATACTAATTAGGCCATCAGGCGACTTGTATTTCCTATTTTTTTAGCCTTCCGAAGTTCGACCAAAAAATCGGCCATTTTTGAAAATTTTCCTTTGGTCCCCCCTTTGCTACTTTGCCAAAAATGGCCGATTTTGATACTTTTGCGAAAAATGTTATTTCTCCTCTAATAGGTCTTTTTTCATGCGGTTTTTTGCATAGCACAAATCTAGGATAGTTTAGCTTTCAATCCATACTAATTAGGCCATCAGGCGACTTGTATTTCCTATTTTTTTAGCCTTCCGAAGTTCGACCAAAAAATCGGCCATTTTTGAAAATTTTCCTTTGGTCCCCCCTTTGCTACTTTGCCAAAAATGGCCGATTTTGATACTTTTGCGAAAAATGTTATTTCTCCTCTAATAGGTCTTTTTTCATGCGGTTTTTTGCATAGCACAAATCTAGGATAGTTTAGCTTTCAATCCATACTAATTAGGCCATCAGGCGACTTGTATTTCCTATTTTTTTAGCCTTCCGAAGTTCGACCAAAAAATCGGCCATTTTTGAAAATTTTCCTTTGGTCCCCCCTTTGCTACTTTGCCAAAAATGGCCGATTTTGATACTTTTGCGAAAAATGTTATTTCTCCTCTAATAGGTCTTTTTTCATGCGGTTTTTTGCATAGCACAAATCTAGGATAGTTTAGCTTTCAATCCATACTAATTAGGCCATCAGGCGACTTGTATTTCCTATTTTTTTAGCCTTCCGAAGTTCGACCAAAAAATCGGCCATTTTTGAAAATTTTCCTTTGGTCCCCCCTTTGCTACTTTGCCAAAAATGGCCGATTTTGATACTTTTGCGAAAAATGTTATTTCTCCTCTAATAGGTCTTTTTTCATGCGGTTTTTTGCATAGCACAAATCTAGGATAGTTTAGCTTTCAATCCATACTAATTAGGCCATCAGGCGACTTGTATTTCCTATTTTTTTAGCCTTCCGAAGTTCGACCAAAAAATCGGCCATTTTTGAAAATTTTCCTTTGGTCCCCCCTTTGCTACTTTGCCAAAAATGGCCGATTTTGATACTTTTGCGAAAAATGTTATTTCTCCTCTAATAGGTCTTTTTTCATGCGGTTTTTTGCATAGCACAAATCTAGGATAGTTTAGCTTTCAATCCATACTAATTAGGCCATCAGGCGACTTGTATTTCCTATTTTTTTAGCCTTCCGAAGTTCGACCAAAAAATCGGCCATTTTTGAAAATTTTCCTTTGGTCCCCCCTTTGCTACTTTGCCAAAAATGGCCGATTTTGATACTTTTGCGAAAAATGTTATTTCTCCTCTAATAGGTCTTTTTTCATGCGGTTTTTTGCATAGCACAAATCTAGGATAGTTTAGCTTTCAATCCATACTAATTAGGCCATCAGGCGACTTGTATTTCCTATTTTTTTAGCCTTCCGAAGTTCGACCAAAAAATCGGCCATTTTTGAAAATTTTCCTTTGGTCCCCCCTTTGCTACTTTGCCAAAAATGGCCGATTTTGATACTTTTGCGAAAAATGTTATTTCTCCTCTAATAGGTCTTTTTTCATGCGGTTTTTTGCATAGCACAAATCTAGGATAGTTTAGCTTTCAATCCATACTAATTAGGCCATCAGGCGACTTGTATTTCCTATTTTTTTAGCCTTCCGAAGTTCGACCAAAAAATCGGCCATTTTTGAAAATTTTCCTTTGGTCCCCCTTTGCTACTTTGCCAAAAATGGCCGATTTTGATACTTTTGCGAAAAATGTTATTTCTCCTCTAATAGGTCTTTTTTCATGCGGTTTTTTGCATAGCACAAATCTAGGATAGTTTAGCTTTCAATCCATACTAATTAGGCCATCAGGCGACTTGTATTTCCTATTTTTTTAGCCTTCCGAAGTTCGACCAAAAAATCGGCCATTTTTGAAAATTTTCCTTTGGTCCCCCCTTTGCTACTTTGCCAAAAATGGCCGATTTTGATACTTTTGCGAAAAATGTTATTTCTCCTCTAATAGGTCTTTTTTCATGCGGTTTTTTGCATAGCACAAATCTAGGATAGTTTAGCTTTCAATCCATACTAATTAGGCCATCAGGCGACTTGTATTTCCTATTTTTTTAGCCTTCCGAAGTTCGACCAAAAAATCGGCCATTTTTGAAAATTTTCCTTTGGTCCCCCCTTTGCTACTTTGCCAAAAATGGCCGATTTTGATACTTTTGCGAAAAATGTTATTTCTCCTCTAATAGGTCTTTTTTCATGCGGTTTTTTGCATAGCACAAATCTAGGATAGTTTAGCTTTCAATCCATACTAATTAGGCCATCAGGCGACTTGTATTTCCTATTTTTTTAGCCTTCCGAAGTTCGACCAAAAAATCGGCCATTTTTGAAAATTTTCCTTTGGTCCCCCCTTTGCTACTTTGCCAAAAATGGCCGATTTTGATACTTTTGCGAAAAATGTTATTTCTCCTCTAATAGGTCTTTTTTCATGCGGTTTTTTGCATAGCACAAATCTAGGATAGTTTAGCTTTCAATCCATACTAATTAGGCCATCAGGCGACTTGTATTTCCTATTTTTTTAGCCTTCCGAAGTTCGACCAAAAAATCGGCCATTTTTGAAAATTTTCCTTTGGTCCCCCCTTTGCTACTTTGCCAAAAATGGCCGATTTTGATACTTTTGCGAAAAATGTTATTTCTCCTCTAATAGGTCTTTTTTCATGCGGTTTTTTGCATAGCACAAATCTAGGATAGTTTAGCTTTCAATCCATACTAATTAGGCCATCAGGCGACTTGTATTTCCTATTTTTTTAGCCTTCCGAAGTTCGACCAAAAAATCGGCCATTTTTGAAAATTTTCCTTTGGTCCCCCCTTTGCTACTTTGCCAAAAATGGCCGATTTTGATACTTTTGCGAAAAATGTTATTTCTCCTCTAATAGGTCTTTTTTCATGCGGTTTTTTGCATAGCACAAATCTAGGATAGTTTAGCTTTCAATCCATACTAATTAGGCCATCAGGCGACTTGTATTTCCTATTTTTTTAGCCTTCCGAAGTTCGACCAAAAAATCGGCCATTTTTGAAAATTTTCCTTTGGTCCCCCCTTTGCTACTTTGCCAAAAATGGCCGATTTTGATACTTTTGCGAAAAATGTTATTTCTCCTCTAATAGGTCTTTTTTCATGCGGTTTTTTGCATAGCACAAATCTAGGATAGTTTAGCTTTCAATCCATACTAATTAGGCCATCAGGCGACTTGTATTTCCTATTTTTTTAGCCTTCCGAAGTTCGACCAAAAAATCGGCCATTTTTGAAAATTTTCCTTTGGTCCCCCCTTTGCTACTTTGCCAAAAATGGCCGATTTTGATACTTTTGCGAAAAATGTTATTTCTCCTCTAATAGGTCTTTTTTCATGCGGTTTTTTGCATAGCACAAATCTAGGATAGTTTAGCTTTCAATCCATACTAATTAGGCCATCAGGCGACTTGTATTTCCTATTTTTTTAGCCTTCCGAAGTTCGACCAAAAAATCGGCCATTTTTGAAAATTTTCCTTTGGTCCCCCCTTTGCTACTTTGCCAAAAATGGCCGATTTTGATACTTTTGCGAAAAATGTTATTTCTCCTCTAATAGGTCTTTTTTCATGCGGTTTTTTGCATAGCACAAATCTAGGATAGTTTAGCTTTCAATCCATACTAATTAGGCCATCAGGCGACTTGTATTTCCTATTTTTTTAGCCTTCCGAAGTTCGACCAAAAAATCGGCCATTTTTGAAAATTTTCCTTTGGTCCCCCCTTTGCTACTTTGCCAAAAATGGCCGATTTTGATACTTTTGCGAAAAATGTTATTTCTCCTCTAATAGGTCTTTTTTCATGCGGTTTTTTGCATAGCACAAATCTAGGATAGTTTAGCTTTCAATCCATACTAATTAGGCCATCAGGCGACTTGTATTTCCTATTTTTTTAGCCTTCCGAAGTTCGACCAAAAAATCGGCCATTTTTGAAAATTTTCCTTTGGTCCCCCCTTTGCTACTTTGCCAAAAATGGCCGATTTTGATACTTTTGCGAAAAATGTTATTTCTCCTCTAATAGGTCTTTTTTCATGCGGTTTTTTGCATAGCACAAATCTAGGATAGTTTAGCTTTCAATCCATACTAATTAGGCCATCAGGCGACTTGTATTTCCTATTTTTTTAGCCTTCCGAAGTTCGACCAAAAAATCGGCCATTTTTGAAAATTTTCCTTTGGTCCCTCCTTTGCTACTTTGCCAAAAATGGCCTATTTTGATACTTTTGCGAAAAATGTTATTTCTCCTCTAATAGGTCTTTTTTCATGCGGTTTTTTGCATAGCACAAATCTAGGATAGTTTAGCTTTCAATCCATACTAATTAGGCCATCAGGCGACTTGTATTTCCTATTTTTTTAGCCTTCCGAAGTTCGACCAAAAAATCGGCCATTTTTGAAAATTTTCCTTTGGTCCCCCCTTTGCTACTTTGCCAAAAATGGCCGATTTTGATACTTTTGCGAAAAATGTTATTTCTCCTCTAATAGTTCTTTTTTCATGCGGTTTTTTGCATAGCACAAATCTAGGATAGTTTAGCTTTCAATCCATACTAATTAGGCCATCAGGCGACTTGTATTTCCTATTTTTTTAGCCTTCCGAAGTTCGACCAAAAAATCGGCCATTTTTGAAAATTTTCCTTTGGTCCCCCCTTTGCTACTTTGCCAAAAATGGCCGATTTTGATACTTTTGCGAAAAATGTTATTTCTCCTCTAATAGGTCTTTTTTCATGCGGTTTTTTGCATAGCACAAATCTAGGATAGTTTAGCTTTCAATCCATACTAATTAGGCCATCAGGCGACTTGTATTTCCTATTTTTTTAGCCTTCCGAAGTTCGACCAAAAAATCGGCCATTTTTGAAAATTTTCCTTTGGTCCCCCCTTTGCTACTTTGCCAAAAATGGCCGATTTTGATACTTTTGCGAAAAATGTTATTTCTCCTCTAATAGGTCTTTTTTCATGCGGTTTTTTGCATAGCACAAATCTAGGATAGTTTAGCTTTCAATCCATACTAATTAGGCCATCAGGCGACTTGTATTTCCTATTTTTTTAGCCTTCCGAAGTTCGACCAAAAAATCGGCCATTTTTGAAAATTTTCCTTTGGTCCCCCTTTGCTACTTTGCCAAAAATGGCCGATTTTGATACTTTTGCGAAAAATGTTATTTCTCCTCTAATAGGTCTTTTTTCATGCGGTTTTTTGCATAGCACAAATCTAGGATAGTTTAGCTTTCAATCCATACTAATTAGGCCATCAGGCGACTTGTATTTCCTATTTTTTTAGCCTTCCGAAGTTCGACCAAAAAATCGGCCATTTTTGAAAATTTTCCTTTGGTCCCCCCTTTGCTACTTTGCCAAAAATGGCCGATTTTGATACTTTTGCGAAAAATGTTATTTCTCCTCTAATAGGTCTTTTTTCATGCGGTTTTTTGCATAGCACAAATCTAGGATAGTTTAGCTTTCAATCCATACTAATTAGGCCATCAGGCGACTTGTATTTCCTATTTTTTTAGCCTTCCGAAGTTCGACCAAAAAATCGGCCATTTTTGAAAATTTTCCTTTGGTCCCCCCTTTGCTACTTTGCCAAAAATGGCCATTTTGATACTTTTGCGAAAAATGTTATTTCTCCTCTAATAGGTCTTTTTTCATGCGGTTTTTTGCATAGCACAAATCTAGGATAGTTTAGCTTTCAATCCATACTAATTAGGCCATCAGGCGACTTGTATTTCCTATTTTTTTAGCCTTCCGAAGTTCGACCAAAAAATCGGCCATTTTTGAAAATTTTCCTTTGGTCCCCCCTTTGCTACTTTGCCAAAAATGGCCATTTTGATACTTTTGCGAAAAATGTTATTTCTCCTCTAATAGGTCTTTTTTCATGCGGTTTTTTGCATAGCACAAATCTAGGATAGTTTAGCTTTCAATCCATACTAATTAGGCCATCAGGCGACTTGTATTTCCTATTTTTTTAGCCTTCCGAAGTTCGACCAAAAAATCGGCCATTTTTGAAAATTTTCCTTTGGTCCCCCTTTGCTACTTTGCCAAAAATGGCCCATTTTGATACTTTTGCGAAAAATGTTATTTCTCCTCTAATAGGTCTTTTTTCATGCGGTTTTTTGCATAGCACAAATCTAGGATAGTTTAGCTTTCAATCCATACTAATTAGGCCATCAGGCGACTTGTATTTCCTATTTTTTTAGCCTTCCGAAGTTCGACCAAAAAATCGGCCATTTTTGAAAATTTTCCTTTGGTCCCCCCTTTGCTACTTTGCCAAAAATGGCCGATTTTATACTTTTGCGAAAAATGTTATTTCTCCTCTAATAGGTCTTTTTTCATGCGGTTTTTTGCATAGCACAAATCTAGGATAGTTTAGCTTTCAATCCATACTAATTAGGCCATCAGGCGACTTGTATTTCCTATTTTTTTAGCCTTCCGAAGTTCGACCAAAAAATCGGCCATTTTTGAAAATTTTCCTTTGGTCCCCCTTTGCTACTTTGCCAAAAAATGGCCGATTTTGATAC
>NW_027179577.1:17500-22500 GCF_036669935.1 Montipora foliosa | reverse complement strand
GTGATCGACATGCCGACACGTACATAAGCCATCCTACTTTTCGCTGATGACATCAACGAGCTTTGCAAATAAGATAATGACGTCGTTTCCGTCTCGTTTCCGTCTCGTTTCCGTCTCGTTTACGAAGAGATCATAATTCAATTTTATTTCACGAAAAATTATTTCCAAGTGTTTGTTCCCAGTGATATCGGTTTCAACTATCTCGTAAAAACTTGTCATCTGTTTTCCCTGTGAAATTTCACTTATGTCCAGCTTTGACCCTAATTAGATGCACGGCCAATTTTTGACATCCAACACGAAGTTGCTGACTATTTTCAACAATAAAGTAAGGGTAAAGGTTAGCAGGGCAGACTTCGTGACGCTTATTGAAATCCGCTTGCATCTAATTAGGGTCAAACCTGGACATATGAAATTTACAACTTGTTAGTCAAACCTGAGAATGCGACCTGAGATTTTTTCCTGCTCCCAGGGTATAAAGGCCGGTTTTAATACACGGTACGGTTTGTCTGCCGATTTTGTAAATTGTGTAAAACGTGTAATTTTTCCTCCAAAGATCTCCCCGTTGTCCTTTTAATATCTGCTATTTTGAACATTGACAAGGCGGTTTCTCTCTGAGTGTCGACCCGGCTTCAAAAAATCTGTTGCGCTCAACAGATTTTTTGAATCGGACCGATTTTCATTCCCTTGAATCGGTCGTTCATCGGATGTCAAAATACACGCAAGATTTGAGCTCCGACGCTGTCGGGCTGATAAATCGGGCCGACAAATCGTACCGTCTAAACCGGCCATAACTTATCTCACACGCATGTTGCAGCGTGATCACGAAAAATGTTCTTTGCGTGAGCCTAAGACATGGATGAGACCTATAACTTTAGTTGAATTATAAACTATAAAATATACAATCAAAATGATTGAACAGACAGTGGAGCGCAGGACCTCAAAGAAGTCGACTATACTGGCACCTCTGGGGACCCAACCTTCAGCCGAGTAACACAGAGAGAGAGGGAGAATGCAGTCTCTTATTTCGTCGATGACGATTCTTTACACACCTACCCGTAGCTCACTTGGCATGCCACGCACGGATACTCAAGAGGGGCTTTTACACCGGAGCATGCTACGGGGTCATTTTGCATGACTTGCAAACACGGTACTCCCTCCCCCAATATTTACCGGGTTCAATATCTCGGAGCATTTTTGGGGGTGAAAATTCTACAACACCCACACGGAGCTGTCCTTCGCGGTATAACCCTCGTGTGCATTAGTCTTAACTTTCGAAGCGTCTCCTGGCGCTGGCATGGCAAAAAGTCTGGATGCACACAAATTGGTTACCCGCTGTCGCACTCAGTGTTCCCACAACAGTTAATGGTACTTTTTTTAGGAGATATCTGCCTGATTTTTTTTCTACTTCACAGCTGTCTTCGTTCTCCTTCTGAAAAGATGCCAAGTCACGAAAGCTTCTAACATCACGGCGTCTTCCAACTTCGTAGTTCTTCCGTCCTGGACGACCAGAACCTTTACCTCCCTTCATATTACCCAAACTACCAATATAGCAAAGATCGGGAATTCTTCTAGCATTATAAACCAATCCGTGCCTTCCATTGCGAAAAGTACGAGTGTATTTTCAACCTTCCCTACGAGTTTATCCACTAAGACAAGAGCGTTACCAGGAACAACGATATCTGTCACGCAATTCAGCGACGCCGTGACCCCGACCACTGCAATCATTCTGACGGGTCTGCCAGACGAAAAAATAGTATTTGTGATAGCAGGAATTTTAGGAGCAATCCTTGTTATACTTTTTGGAACAATAGTGAGTACCTATGAGTGAGGAATCGTTTTCGTGCGGAACTACATAAACTCTTCCAATTATTAATTTATAATAATGTTTAATGTTTACATAATGTAAGCAAAGGACTAATCTGGTGAAACGAAAATGCTCATGAAACATCTTGCGTGAGCCATCCATTTTGTTTTGATTTCAAAAGAGCCTTTTTATGGGTTTTTACTGTTTTGTTACCTTACCTTAAGAGATTCAGAAATCTCTTCTCCATGCAAAATATGCGAGTAACTACTTCTCTGCCGAAAATCAAACCTGCAAAGATCGTAAACCTTAAAAACGAACGAACACTATCCGTGGCCCATGTGACTTTTGGTGGGAATCCATATCCTGTTCCGGGATATCCCGCGGGAAGAGAGTAGCAAATCAAATTCAATACAAAGTGAAGTTTGAAAAAAACTGTATATACAAAGCAACGCGGGCCATCGTGGCAAGCACACAATATTACTGATACACAAATCAGTATGCATTTAATATTTGTAATCAACATGGGAAAGGCCCTTGAACCTTTACGATTATATGAGAAAGATGAAACTGTAATGATATTCAAATTGAAAAGTCTCACTTAAACTTAATTATCGCTTGTGAAAACCCTGATAAAGAAGGATGTACCTTTCGAGATATTGACCGAAGATTATATATTTATTCCTAACCGTTTAGTCAGCCTTTGCTCGTTTTCGTTTTCGAAGATTGAAAATTGATACTAGGTTTCAAAAAGCTCTCGTATCTCCATTCCTGTAACGAATGGGCTAATTATCTTTCTCTTATATTTGTGTTTTTAGTTATGGAATCTCTGCTTCCCTTTGTACATATTGCGGCGAAGACCTCCATCACGTGTAGGGCCAAGCGATGTAATTCGTGACGTCAGTGAACTGGTCTGAGTATGCCGAGAGGGAACTCAGTCTGAATCTTCATGATCAAAGATCATTTCCTCATTAGTAAAAGAGTTCTAAAAGATCATATTACAAAGTTTCATGTCTGGCTCGACCAAAGCGGGAAAATGAACAACATACGTTAAATAAGAAGCAAGACTTGGAAAAGGCGTCAGGCAAAGTGAGAGAACAAGTCAGTCAGAGTTACAGGACAGGCTCAAGGGAGCAGTCGTCCAGAAACTATTTTTGAAAACCCTAAAAAGTTTTTCTTACATGGGATGCTCCAGGTAGACCACCTGTAAAATACAGTTGAGCTTGGTTTTAATCGGGCGGGTCTAAAACACAGGTCACATTCCACAGGTAACTCGTTGCAGGTAATTGTTTTACCTTTTTAAAAGTGACCCAAAACCCTCATTCTGGCTAACCCTAGGCCTAAAAACCCTAATGAGGCCTAGGGTTAGCTAAATTGAGGGTAAGGGTTACTTTCCAAAAGGTAAAACAATAACCTGCAACGAGTGACCTGTGGAATGTGACCTGTGTTTTAGACCCGCCGGTTTTAATCACAGTTGCATGTGGCAACTGGTTTCTCCTTCTCTTCACAAAAGTATTCCCAGTTGAAGCCCCATTCCAGAATACTTTCCAAGAACACTCTGTTATGTTTTTTCCATGTGCCTTTCAAAGTTTTCTTTCTCAGTGACAGACCACATAGTAATTTTGCCGGGATGTCTTTTTCCTTGAATTAATTCCCGCATCTCGCGATTTCTTCGCTTGCGTCACGCCCCAGCAGATGGGTTCTGGGGGAACTCAAGTACGCATCCAGTGTCAGCACTGGCAGACAACCCTAAGGATCCGAATCGAGGACGGTTTTAGGAAGAAAGATGTGAGCCAATAACCCCAATAAGGTGCCATATAAACTTTGCTGTGCGCCAACAATTAAGAACACCAACGAAAAACCAATGTGACAAATTATGTAATTAGCTTTAGCACTAAAACATTTGGATTTGCATTAAGTTGGATACAAACAGACAATCTTGATAAGTTTAGATTTGCAGGTTAACCACACCAATTAAATGACAATACTTGGCTGTCAGTATTTCAAATTCATATTAATGTGTAAGGGATTTGTATTTGTATAAGGAGTTTGTATTTACTTGACCGGCACACTGAACTAACTTTTTTAAAGAATCTTTTCTGCTAATTGAATATACCATCTAGACACTTGACGTTTTTGCGCAAATTAGCAACTCATTTTTCCCACACAGAGAGAGCGCACTGCCCTGTACTGCTGAAATCACGAGGTCAGAAAACAACATGTCAGTAACAAAACGGAATCTAATGGTTTCGATACTTAATCCTAAACAATAGTTGATTCGTTTCATGTGATTTACAAGCGGCAACGCCCATGTCAACAAAATACGCACGGCGGGGATATTTTGCGTAACCGGAGAACACCAAACACAAAACGTAAAATAATGGTTGTTTGAATTGAAACTATGACAGTGTGTTCACGCACTGAAACCAGGGCACCCAGGTGATGAAAACCAATCCGAGGGCACAGCTGAAAATATAGATTCCAACATTTTCAGATCCAGCGAATCAAATATCCGGTACAAACAACGAAATCGCAACTTGTTCGTTACCGTTGATGCTTTAATGACTGTGGGATAGGTTACTGTAAATTATCTAGGAGGCCCCGGTTTCTGTAAGGTTTCTATACTGTTTCAATAGGAATAAAACGCAAACAGCGGTTACAAACATTTGCTTGAACTACATAACTTTTTACAAACTTAACGTTTCGTATGTTACAACATACATCGCCAGAAGTGATTATTATTCAGTTACAGATAAATTTAACTGTACAACTGTACGAACTGGGAAATAACGAAATTGATTGACATAAAATATTTTAATAATAGAGATAATGCTTCTCACTGCCAACGTTTTCATTTAAGGCTGGCTTTTGATCACAGATATTGTTGTTTTATGTCAATCAATTTCGTTAGTTCCCAGTCCGTACAGTTGTATTTTGAATTTAAATTTATCTGTAACTGAATAATAATCCTAAATACTTTTGTTCTTGGGCCATCGTAGTTTGATCAAAAATAAGACACAAACAACAGTGATAAACATATTGAACTTAAATTTCAACGGTTACTTTTGAAAATGTATGTAGAGCACGTACGAAACGTCAAGTCATAATCAAAATGAACAAGTTCAAAATGTTTATCACTGCTGTTTGTGTCTTAGAGCGGTTTTCAATTGAGTGTCGAAAGTAATTAGCAAATTGCTTT
>NW_027179577.1:0-5000 GCF_036669935.1 Montipora foliosa | reverse complement strand
CCCAAATGTATTAATGGATATGGTAGACCTGTGCTCCCATGCCGGCAAGTCTGTTTAGATTTTGCTAAAAACTGTGTCATCCGGCTGCGACTAGTATCTCTTGCAGGAATGTCAACAGCCCTGTGTGATCTACTGCCAGTGTATGATGGAACTCCAGACAAATGTATTATGCCATCTGGATTTACTTTAAAAAACCCAAGTAAGCAAAGAATAATTATGTTAGTACACTAATAGGTACATGTATACACTAAAAGGTAGCCTAAGGGTTTTTTACTCCCTTTGGAATGTTTAATAGATAAATGTTATTGAACTACATGTAGCTTGTTTAGTCCGTACTGTTCAGGTGAGGTCCATAAGCTTGCAAAAAAGGAACGAGACCAATAGTATCCCCGTATAGACCAAACAAGCTACGGTCTTGGACAAAACTCTTGGGAAACCTGTATTTGACACGCACTGACAAAATATATTGGTCCTAATCCCCCTATACTAATATTGATAATTTGATACAAAATACTGTGCAAGCCTTTGGCTGTTTTTTTTTTTAACCAACATTGGAATGGGGGAAGGGGGGAAAGTAGGAAGAATTTAATTTCAAGTGAAGCTATGATCTTCGCAGTTATGAACGCAATTTTACAATTGGGGGTTGAACAATTTACCCAACATTTACCCAATGAGTTTTGTCCAAGATTGTAGTTCAATGAAGTTTTTATTATATTGGCTCTCTTGCGCAGGGTTATCTATTCCTTGAGTCTTACCTCTTCGCTTGCTTCTGTTAATAACAGTTCTGGAAATTAAAATTGCTACTGGAACACTTGGACATGACTAAATAAAAAACGTTTCTCATATTTTTTTGCTTTTTGTGGCTGAGAAAATAGGAGCAAAAAATGGGAACAGTTTGGCAACCTACTGTATATATATATGCTGTTTCGTGACTGGTGAAGTGAAGTGAAATGAAGCTATTAGTCTCTCCCCTTGGGGCTTTTCAGGACTAATTTACAATGCTTTATGGGGGACTTTAGCCAGACTGCTTATTACACAGTTTGCACTTTATTTTTTTAGGAAGTGAAAGATGCCCCCGTCCAGATAAGGTCAGACCACAACACCGGGGACTATGTCCCCTGCACTTATCGAATAGTGAGTGGGTTCTTTAACATCCCATACTATTTAATTTCCAACAAGGGTTATGATACAAGACCTCTGGTTTACAGTCCTTATCTGAGAAGACTTGAAAGTCTAACCATTTGCAGATGTAATTGCAAAGGCAGCACATTCTCCTCAGTTATTTTAAGACCCTGAGTGTTGGTCCGGTTGTAGTCAAACTCACGACCTCCCGTATGACAGCCCGATGCTCAACCAACTGAGCCACTGGTGCACGGTGGTGATCCATTATAGCAGTCTGTATTGCAAAATTTGAACTCCTCTGAGAACCAATCAGGATTCTCCTTTTCATCTCGGACCAGTTTTCCTATATATAAAGAAAAATAGATATGTAACAATTTTTAGAGCCCCAAATGGCAGTAGGCAGACCATCAGCCAGGTTTTTGTGTGGGAGATTGCATGGCAAAATCTTGGTTGCACCAACACTCAGGGTTTCAAAAATACTGGTAACTGAGGAGAAAGTGCTGCCTTTGTAATTTCATCTGCAAATAATATTATTATTAGACTCGCATGTCTTCTTGAATACAGACTTTAAACCATAGGCCTTGTCTCACAACCCTCTCTGTGGGATGGTGAAGAACCCACACACTGTCTGTGAAGAGTAGGAAGGAGACCACTGGTGTTGATGGTATTGAATCCCTCCCAGAGAATTGTCAACTGCCGTGAGACTGTATGTGATATGTGCAGTAAAATAATATTATAATCCATTAATTACCATTACCATAATAAATTGAACAATTTAAGTGAATTAAGGTAAAGATTGCTAGCTCAATAATTTTCATGTCACTTTTCATAATGCCTTTGTCAAATGTGAGTGTATGGGAAAAACATCAGGTTGATGTAAACATTTTAAAAGTTGTTGGGCTGGCTCCTTGTACAGCAAACCAAACTGCATTGTTTTCATTGTAATTTTGAGCTTGTGGAACTATGATTTTGTTGATTTAAAATCACACTTGTGTATTCTGAACACTGCCTCAGGATGGTGTGGAGGTTGCCACACTGCGGCTTTAAAGCTACGGTAATACGAGCAACAAAAACATCCAACTTGTGTTGCGTCATTGCTGCGAAACTAGTGGAAAAGCAATGTTGCACATTTTACATCCCATGCACAACCTCTCTTGCAACAACAAAATGTCTTGCAAATTGCTGCAGCGTGTTGCAGAAAGTTGAGGTCCGTTCATTTTTTTGTTGCGAGACAAGTTGTGTGTGGGATGTAAAACGTGCAGCATCGCTTTTTCGACTAGTTTCACAGAAATGTTTTGAAACAAGTTGGACATTTTTGTTGCTGGTATTACTGTAGCTTAAGGAAAAATGGCAACATGTTCAGCCAAATTAGTGGCTGAGCAAAGCAGTTACCGGTGTAAGGGTGGTCCCTTAAGTTTACTTATCCATGGCCTTAATAAGAATTTAATTTTAGTTGTGAGAGTAAAATGTAAACTTCAGTTGAAGTTGACCTAATTTATTGTTTTTGTTTTGCAGTCTCTAAAAGAAATGTGTGTTACAAAGTGACATCAAGTATGTGCTCAGATGATCTTCATTACAACAACACTTTTGTTCCACCAGAGGATCAAAATGCATCAAAGTTGACAATTCTGCAGCCCATCATCAACAGTAAATGCTCACCTGATATTGAAAGATTTTTGTGCTACTCTCGGCTGCCGCCATGTACAGCAAACACTTCTGTGGTTCATCTACCATGCAATGAGCTCTGCGAGAGAATTATACGTGACTGTGGTGATGAATACAAAGCATGAACATTCCATCCTTGTCCTGTGACACTGTGTATCCACCAGGGGACAGCAGTAGTGGATTATGTAACTTAACTCAGTGGCCAGCACCATGGCCATGGAAAAACCAGAGCCCTCCTCGTCCAATTTCAGGTGCAGTGGTTAGAAATGAAAATGATATGTTGAGGGAGTAATATTGTTTCTTTAATGGTTAGATAATGTGAAGATGGTGAAGTAGTTCCATCCTCTCTGAAGCTTGAATCAGGGGAGCCAATGTTGGACCTTTTTAGTCCCTTCTACTCTAAGAGGCCGGTCGTTTCCCATTCCATGTCCGGTACTTTAATGCAATATTTGAGGGGTTTGTTTCATTTTTTATTATAATGTTTCTACTTACTTTTTAAAGAGAATTTCAGAGAACTCCAGCCTTGCTTGGGAAACTGATTTCTTGTCCAGAAACACTGGAAACAAGGTTTCTGACCCGGGGGGGGGGGGGGGGGGGGGGGGGGGGGGACTCCCAATATGCAACAGATGGGGATGCTCGTCGGAAATTTGAATTTAACCCCTAAAGGAGACCATCTGGGCGTGCTCAAGCTTTTTGTGACCCCTAAAGCGGACCAGTCTGGGCGTGGCTTAAGCAAATTTGACCCCTAACACAAAACACAGGTAAAAAGAAAATTTGACTTCTGTTCTATTCGCGTAATTCTGGGTTTCTTCGCGGAAACCCTAAACGAGACCTTGGCTGCTTAAAATATTGGCGCTTTGCCCGGAACGCCCTAAACGAGACCAAAAGCCAAAATTTCCACCCCTAAGCAAGACGACGAGCATCCCAGTCTGTTTCATATGGGAGTCCCCCCCCCCCCCCCCCCGGGATTTCTGAGTGTTCTATTTTAAAAATTTCCCAAGGGAACCCCCCAAGGTAGCTCGCGCCTTCGGCGACTCGCAAGACGTCTTGCGGCGCCCAAAAATGTCACATCCGGTGCTTTCAGAAATATGTCCGCTACTCTACAAAACTGTTGTAAAACCCTGCTCGAAGGTGTCTCGTGTTCTTAGTCGATACCAGGAGCCCATCTGGAGCGTGCAACTTCCATACAGCGTCTGTGAAACGGCGTTTTCACAAGTAGGTTTATTTTTAGACTAGCCCTTCCGCGAATTAGGTCAAAAAACAAAGCAGCAGTTCCGGTTCGGTGACCCTAAGACGTCAGCGTTAATTTCTTGTAATTGGTCATCGGGCTCCTGTGGGAGTCTCATTCGCGGGAAATTCAATCAAAAAATAAATCGGTCTGTGGAAAACGCCGTTACACGAACACAGTAAGTTGTAGGCTCGGGGTCATGGGTTCCTGTCGATAAACAATACTTTTGATTGGGAAGTAAGGGGTATCACTTCTAAAAAGAGAAATGATCCTTGATCGAATCTGGACAATTTAAAGCAATTGTCACTTATAGACACCGGAAAAACTTCAGGTGGCTCTAACGGATTCGAAACCCATGACCTCAGCGGCGCAATTCTCAACCAACTGAGCTATAAAACCACACAATTGGGAGCAGGTCAATTTGTTGGGCTTATGTCTTCCGGTGAAAGGACTAGATGAAAAACCGTGTGGGCCATAGGAGCTGTGCGAGGATCATTTTCTCTTTCGTCTATAGCCTACGCTTCAAATACATACATTCTTTCATCGGGTATCATTTCATAGATTTAAAATTCAAAGCAACATCATCGCCATTTAATATTCATCGTCGTTGTTCATACATCATCATCATCATCATCGTGATTGTCATCTTTGTCGTCATCTACATGTACGTCATTCTCCTTTACCCTCATCGTTAACTTGATTGTTATCATTCGGACTATTTTATCGTCGGCATCATTCAGGGGCACCCAACGAGAATATAGTTCAAAACCACTTAAACATAGCATTGTCAAACGTATTTTAGTATTTAAAGGGTAGATATAGGCATATTTTAATCCCCTAAAAAATTTTCATTTGTTCGGATTTTCTAGCTGAAAGTCTTGTGATCCGAAAAATTATAGGGATTAAAACTTACCTTTTCGAAATTTTCAGCCAGAAAAAATGCTCTCGAAAATTCTAGGTGACCTTTTTAGGATAAAAATCAGTT
>NW_027179576.1:0-24826 GCF_036669935.1 Montipora foliosa | reverse complement strand
AAACGTTATGAAGTTGAAACTTGACAGAGGCGTAGAGCGAGGGTGAGGTTCATGAGCAATGGCTCCAAGATGCTGCGCGCTTTCCTTTAGTAACTTTTGCAAGGCTCGAGAGTGAGAAGTGAACTTGAAACGACAGTGAACAATGTTCCACGGTCAGGCCTCTGGCAAGCGAACGCGATTTCAATTTAGAACTTGTCCTCCTGCACCGAGAATTGGGCATTACGCGGGGGCGGCCATAACTTGACAGAGAACGGAGAAAAACCAATTATTTTTGGGAACTTTAAGGCAAGCGCGAACCATTAGGCCTGTTTTCTATTGGAAATTTCTCGCATCTTCGGTTAGCACAAGATGTTGATTTTCCAATAAACCGAACTTCAAGGCGTTCCAATGTTGTAGGGGGACAGTTTCCAATTGACCATTGTTGACCATTGTTGACCATTGTTGACCATTCCATCAGTTGTTGTTGTTGTTGTTGTTGTTGTTGTTGTTGAAGGTCCGATGTTGCGCTGACCAAGGTGCGGTGTCGAATCCATGACCAGAGTTCCATTGTTGAGTAGAGGGTACTGTGCAGTTTGAGCGGGCGACTGTGGAGAGAGGAACATTTCATCAGTTAATTATTAACCATAGACCAACCCACTAGGGCCACCCCAAGGTCCCTTTTTCTAGTTAACATGAACCATGAACGTGAACCTACGGCGGGGTAGGTGAACATCTAGAACACCTGGATTTATTTGGGACATTGCTCTATCCACTGAGCTATCTGAACCCTGGAAAATTAGCCGATTTGTTAACGTTCTTAATGAACTTGCTTGCCTAGCAGCCTGGAAAACAAATGAAAAAAAACCCCGTCTTCACTGGGATTTGAACCTCGGACCTCGGGAACACAAGGCGTTGGTGTTACCACACAACTACGCAATCCAGTGCAATGCTTTACACCTTTAGTTACAAGATTTCAAGTAGTTTCTTGCCGAAGTTAATGCGAAAAAAAGAAATCGTTTACTCTGGCCTGGGACTCGAACCTGCAACCTCTGCGTTACCATTCACTCTGTTTACCACTGAGCTAGCCCAACAACTGAAGTTCATAGCCGTTTATTTGCATCCTTGAATTAGACAATTGCAAAGAGCCTGAGAACAACTCTCGTTTTATGTATATATATATATATTTTTTCAAGTCATTGCAGATAAGAAAATGGCTTCTCTGGGTAAAACTGACCTTTATTTAAAGACAAAAGCCAAGCCAATGGTGTTGGACGTGTTGTTTGATGGGAGAAAGGCGTGCGTCAGTGCGTGTTTTCTGTGTGCTCATGGATTTTGCAATAGTTTCAGTCATTGCAGATAAGAAAATTGGCTTTCTCTGGGTAAAACTGACCTTTATTTAAAGACAAAAGCCAAGCCAATGGTGTTGGACGTGTTGTTTGATGGGAGAAAGGCGTGCGTCAGTGCGTGTTTTCTGTGTGCTCATGGATTTTGCAATAGTTTCAGTCATTGCAGATAAGAAAATTGGCTTTCTCTGGGTAAAACTGACCTTTATTTAAAGACAAAAGCCAAGCCAATGGTGTTGGACGTGTTGTTTGAGTGGAGAAAGGCGTGCGTCAGTGCGTGTTTTCTGTGTGCTCATGGATTTTGCAATAGTTTCAGTCATTGCAGATAAGAAAATTGGCTTTCTCTGGGTAAAACTGACCTTTATTTAAAGACAAAAGCCAAGCCAATGGTGTTGGACGTGTTGTTTGAGTGGAGAAAGGCGTGCGTCAGTGCGTGTTTTCTGTGTGCTCATGGATTTTGCAATAGTTTCAGTCATTGCAGATAAGAAAATTGGCTTTCTCTGGGTAAAACTGACCTTTATTAAAGACAAAAGCCAAGCCAATGGTGTTGGAGGAGAGAAAGTGCGCGCGCGATGTTGTGGCGCGCTAATGTGGCCTGTTCTCCAGTCCGTTCGCGCGTTAAAAACAAATTCTCCTCAACGCCGGTATAAATAAGAGGGCGGTACTTTTTTGCCGCTGACCATTAAAAGATTGCTGGCTTCAATGCGCTGTTGTTTATAAATAGTTAGAAAGATCGATTACGGCCTTCACGCCAGACGTCGAGCAACAGACATGCACGCGCAACTTGCTTGTTGGAGATCTGGGCGTTTTTTGGATGACGGAGTTTGAATGTTGCATGACGTGTGCATAAATTAGGCGCCATATTGGATCTTTGACGCAAGTTCAAATGTGCATATCTGGGCTCGGTTTTAATATCTTTTCAAACTTTTTACTGTGGTCATGCCTGCATGTCTTAGCTATGCCTTGCTTGTTTTACATCGGTCTTTGACCTTTTCTAGGGCGATTTACGGCTTTCTGATCACAAGCATGTTTTTGAGCAGTTTTGGCGGTTGCAACTGGCTAACCTGAAGCATTTAGTTCTACGGTAAGGCGCCAAGGTAAACGTTATGAAGTTGAAACTTGACAGAGGCGTAGAGGCGAGGGTGAGGTTCATGAGCAATGGCTCCAAGATGCTGCGCGCTTTTCCTTTAGTAACTTTGCAAGGCTCGAGAGTTGAGAAGTGAACTTGAAACGACAGCTGAACAATGTTCCACGGTCAGGCCTCTGGCAAGCGAACGCGATTTCAATTTAGAACTTGTCCTCTGCACCGAGAATTGGGCATACGCGGGGGCGGCCATAACTTGACAGAGAACGGAGAAACCAATTATTTTGGGAACGTTAAGGCAAGCGCGACCATTAGGCCTGTTTCTTTGGAAATTTCTCGCATCTTCGGTTAGCACAAGAGTTTGATTTTCCAATAAAACGAACTTCCAGGCGTTCCAATGTGGTAGAGTGACAGTTTCCAATTGACCATTGTTGACCATTGTTGACCATTGTTGACCATTCCATCAGTTGTTGTTGTTGTTGTTGTTGTTGTTGTTGTTGAAGGTCGATGTTGCGCTGACCAAGGTGCGGTGTCGAATCCATGACCAGAGTTCCATTGTTGAGTAGAGGGTACTGTGCAGTTTGAGCGGGCGACTGTGGAGAGAGGAACATTTCATCAGTTAATTATTAACCATAGACCAACCCACTAGGGCCACCCCAAGGTCCCTTTTTCTAGTTAACATGAACCATGAACGTGAACCTACGGCGGGGTAGGTGAACATCTAGAACACCTGGATTTATTTGGGACATTGCTCTATCCACTGAGCTATCTGAACACCCTGGAAAATTAGCCGATTTGTTAACGTTCTTAATGAACTTGCTTGCCTAGCAGCCTGGAAAACAAATGAAAAAAACCCCCGTCTTCACTGGGATTTGAACCTCGGACCTCGGGAACACAAGGCGTTGGTGTTACCACACAACTACGCAATCCAGTGCAATGCTTTACACCTTTAGTTACAAGATTTCAAGTAGTTTCTTGCCGAAGTTAATGCGAAAAAAAGAAATCGTTTACTCTGGCCTGGGACTCGAACCTGCAACCTCTGCGTTACCATTCACTCTGTTTACCACTGAGCTAGCCCAACAACTGAAGTTCATAGCCGTTTATTTGCATCCTTGAATTAGACAATTGCAAAGAGCCTGAGAACAACTCTCGTTTTATGTATATATATATATTTTTCAAGTCATTGCAGATAAGAAAATTGGCTTTCTCTGGGTAAAACTGACCTTTATTTAAAGACAAAAGCCAAGCCAATGGTGTTGGACGTGTTGTTTGATGGGAGAAAGGCGTGCGTCAGTGCGTGTTTTCTGTGTGCTCATGGATTTTGCAATAGTTTCAGTCATTGCAGATAAGAAAATTGGCTTTCTCTGGGTAAAACTGACCTTTATTTAAAGACAAAAGCCAAGCCAATGGTGTTGGACGTGTTGTTTGAGTGGAGAAAGGCGTGCGTCAGTGCGTGTTTTCTGTGTGCTCATGGATTTTGCAATAGTTTCAGTCATTGCAGATAAGAAAATTGGCTTTCTCTGGGTAAAACTGACCTTTATTTAAAGACAAAAGCCAAGCCAATGGTGTTGGACGTGTTGTTTGAGTGGAGAAAGGCGTGCGTCAGTGCGTGTTTTCTGTGTGCTCATGGATTTTGCAATAGTTTCAGTCATTGCAGATAAGAAAATTGGCTTTCTCTGGGTAAAACTGACCTTTATTTAAAGACAAAAGCCAAGCCAATGGTGTTGGAGGAGAGAAAGTGCGCGCGCGATGTTGTGGCGCGCTAATGTGGCCTGTTCTCCAGTCCGTTCGCGCGTTAAAAACAAATTCTCCTCAACGCCGGTATAAATAAGAGGGCGGTACTTTTTTGCCGCTGACCATTAAAAGATTGCTGGCTTCAATGCGCTGTTGTTTATAAATAGTTAGAAAGATCGATTACGGCCTTCACGCCAGACGTCGAGCAACAGACATGCACGCGCAACTTGCTTGTTGGAGATCTGGGCGTTTTTTGGATGACGGAGTTTGAATGTTGCATGACGTGTGCATAAATTAGGCGCCATATTGGATCTTTGACGCAAGTTCAAATGTGCATATCTGGGCTCGGTTTTAATATCTTTTCAACCTTTTTACTGTGGTCATGCCTGCATGTCTTAGCTATGCCTTGCTTGTTTTACATCGGTCTTTGACCTTTTCTAGGGCGATTTACGGCTTTCTGATCACAAGCATGTTTTTGAGCAGTTTTGGCGGTTGCAACTGGCTAACCTGAAGCATTTAGTTCTACGGTAAGGCGCCAAGGTAAACGTTATGAAGTTGAAACTTGACAGAGGCGTAGAGGCGAGGGTGAGGTTCATGAGCAATGGCTCCAAGATGCTGCGCGCTTTTCCTTTAGTAACTTTGCAAGGCTCGAGAGTTGAGAAGTGAACTTGAAACGACAGCTGAACAATGTTCCACGGTCAGGCCTCTGGCAAGCGAACGCGATTTCAATTTAGAACTTGTCCTCTGCACCGAGAATTGGGCATACGCGGGGGCGGCCATAACTTGACAGAGAACGGAGAAACCAATTATTTTGGGAACGTTAAGGCAAGCGCGACCATTAGGCCTGTTTCTTTGGAAATTTCTCGCATCTTCGGTTAGCACAAGAGTTTGATTTTCCAATAAAACGAACTTCCAGGCGTTCCAATGTGGTAGAGTGACAGTTTCCAATTGACCATTGTTGACCATTGTTGACCATTGTTGACCATTCCATCAGTTGTTGTTGTTGTTGTTGTTGTTGTTGTTGAAGGTCGATGTTGCGCTGACCAAGGTGCGGTGTCGAATCCATGACCAGAGTTCCATTGTTGAGTAGAGGGTACTGTGCAGTTTGAGCGGGCGACTGTGGAGAGAGGAACATTTCATCAGTTAATTATTAACCATAGACCAACCCACTAGGGCCACCCCAAGGTCCCTTTTTTCTAGTTAACATGAACCATGAACGTGAACCTACGGCGGGGTAGGTGAACATCTAGAACACCTGGATTTATTTGGGACATTGCTCTATCCACTGAGCTATCTGAACACCCTGGAAAATTAGCCGATTTGTTAACGTTCTTAATGAACTTGCTTGCCTAGCAGCCTGGAAAACAAATGAAAAAAACCCCCGTCTTCACTGGGATTTGAACCTCGGACCTCGGGAACACAAGGCGTTGGTGTTACCACACAACTACGCAATCCAGTGCAATGCTTTACACCTTTAGTTACAAGATTTCAAGTAGTTTCTTGCCGAAGTTAATGCGAAAAAAAGAAATCGTTTACTCTGGCCTGGGACTCGAACCTGCAACCTCTGCGTTACCATTCACTCTGTTTACCACTGAGCTAGCCCAACAACTGAAGTTCATAGGCCGTTTATTTGCATCCTTGAATTAGACAATTGCAAAGAGCCTGAGAACAACTCTCGTTTATGTGTATATATATATATATTTTTTTTCAAGTCATTGCAGATAAGAAAATTGGCTTTCTCTGGGTAAAACTGACCTTTATTTAAAGACAAAAGCCAAGCCAATGGTGTTGGACGTGTTGTTTGAGTGGAGAAAGGCGTGCGTCAGTGCGTGTTTTCTGTGTGCTCATGGATTTTGCAATAGTTTCAGTCATTGCAGATAAGAAAATTGGCTTTCTCTGGGTAAAACTGACCTTTATTTAAAGACAAAAGCCAAGCCAATGGTGTTGGACGTGTTGTTTGAGTGGAGAAAGGCGTGCGTCAGTGCGTGTTTTCTGTGTGCTCATGGATTTTGCAATAGTTTCAGTCATTGCAGATAAGAAAATTGGCTTTCTCTGGGTAAAACTGACCTTTATTTAAAGACAAAAGCCAAGCCAATGGTGTTGGAGGAGAGAAAGTGCGCGCGCGATGTTGTGGCGCGCTAATGTGGCCTGTTCTCCAGTCCGTTCGCGCGTTAAAAACAAATTCTCCTCAACGCCGGTATAAATAAGAGGGCGGTACTTTTTTGCCGCTGACCATTAAAAGATTGCTGGCTTCAATGCGCTGTTGTTTATAAATAGTTAGAAAGATCGATTACGGCCTTCACGCCAGACGTCGAGCAACAGACATGCACGCGCAACTTGCTTGTTGGAGATCTGGGCGTTTTTTGGATGACGGAGTTTGAATGTTGCATGACGTGTGCATAAATTAGGCGCCATATTGGATCTTTGACGCAAGTTCAAATGTGCATATCTGGGCTCGGTTTTAATATCTTTTCAACCTTTTTACTGTGGTCATGCCTGCATGTCTTAGCTATGCCTTGCTTGTTTTACATCGGTCTTTGACCTTTTCTAGGGCGATTTACGGCTTTCTGATCACAAGCATGTTTTTGAGCAGTTTTGGCGGTTGCAACTGGCTAACCTGAAGCATTTAGTTCTACGGTAAGGCGCCAAGGTAAACGTTATGAAGTTGAAACTTGACAGAGGCGTAGAGGCGAGGGTGAGGTTCATGAGCAATGGCTCCAAGATGCTGCGCGCTTTTCCTTTAGTAACTTTGCAAGGCTCGAGAGTTGAGAAGTGAACTTGAAACGACAGCTGAACAATGTTCCACGGTCAGGCCTCTGGCAAGCGAACGCGATTTCAATTTAGAACTTGTCCTCTGCACCGAGAATTGGGCATACGCGGGGGCGGCCATAACTTGACAGAGAACGGAGAAACCAATTATTTTGGGAACGTTAAGGCAAGCGCGACCATTAGGCCTGTTTCTTTGGAAATTTCTCGCATCTTCGGTTAGCACAAGAGTTTGATTTTCCAATAAAACGAACTTCCAGGCGTTCCAATGTGGTAGAGTGACAGTTTCCAATTGACCATTGTTGACCATTGTTGACCATTGTTGACCATTCCATCAGTTGTTGTTGTTGTTGTTGTTGTTGTTGTTGTTGAAGGTCGATGTTGCGCTGACCAAGGTGCGGTGTCGAATCCATGACCAGAGTTCCATTGTTGAGTAGAGGGTACTGTGCAGTTTGAGCGGGCGACTGTGGAGAGAGGAACATTTCATCAGTTAATTATTAACCATAGACCAACCCACTAGGGCCACCCCAAGGTCCCTTTTTCTAGTTAACATGAACCATGAACGTGAACCTACGGCGGGGTAGGTGAACATCTAGAACACCTGGATTTATTTGGGACATTGCTCTATCCACTGAGCTATCTGAACACCCTGGAAAATTAGCCGATTTGTTAACGTTCTTAATGAACTTGCTTGCCTAGCAGCCTGGAAAACAAATGAAAAAAACCCCCGTCTTCACTGGGATTTGAACCTCGGACCTCGGGAACACAAGGCGTTGGTGTTACCACACAACTACGCAATCCAGTGCAATGCTTTACACCTTTAGTTACAAGATTTCAAGTAGTTTCTTGCCGAAGTTAATGCGAAAAAAAGAAATCGTTTACTCTGGCCTGGGACTCGAACCTGCAACCTCTGCGTTACCATTCACTCTGTTTACCACTGAGCTAGCCCAACAACTGAAGTTCATAGCCGTTTATTTGCATCCTTGAATTAGACAATTGCAAAGAGCCTGAGAACAACTCTCGTTTTATGTATATATATATATATTTTTTCAAGTCATTGCAGATAAGAAAATTGGCTTTCTCTGGGTAAAACTGACCTTTATTTAAAGACAAAAGCCAAGCCAATGGTGTTGGACGTGTTGTTTGATGGGAGAAAGGCGTGCGTCAGTGCGTGTTTTCTGTGTGCTCATGGATTTTGCAATAGTTTCAGTCATTGCAGATAAGAAAATTGGCTTTCTCTGGGTAAAACTGACCTTTATTTAAAGACAAAAGCCAAGCCAATGGTGTTGGACGTGTTGTTTGAGTGGAGAAAGGCGTGCGTCAGTGCGTGTTTTCTGTGTGCTCATGGATTTTGCAATAGTTTCAGTCATTGCAGATAGAAAATTGGCTTTCTCTGGGTAAAACTGACCTTTATTTAAAGACAAAAGCCAAGCCAATGGTGTTGGACGTGTTGTTTGAGTGGAGAAAGGCGTGCGTCAGTGCGTGTTTTCTGTGTGCTCATGGATTTTGCAATAGTTTCAGTCATTGCAGATAAGAAAATTGGCTTTCTCTGGGTAAAACTGACCTTTATTTAAAGACAAAAGCCAAGCCAATGGTGTTGGAGGAGAGAAAGTGCGCGCGCGATGTTGTGGCGCGCTAATGTGGCCTGTTCTCCAGTCCGTTCGCGCGTTAAAAACAAATTCTCCTCAACGCCGGTATAAATAAGAGGGCGGTACTTTTTTGCCGCTGACCATTAAAAGATTGCTGGCTTCAATGCGCTGTTGTTTATAAATAGTTAGAAAGATCGATTACGGCCTTCACGCCAGACGTCGAGCAACAGACATGCACGCGCAACTTGCTTGTTGGAGATCTGGGCGTTTTTTGGATGACGGAGTTTGAATGTTGCATGACGTGTGCATAAATTAGGCGCCATATTGGATCTTTGACGCAAGTTCAAATGTGCATATCTGGGCTCGGTTTTAATATCTTTTCAACCTTTTTACTGTGGTCATGCCTGCATGTCTTAGCTATGCCTTGCTTGTTTTACATCGGTCTTTGACCTTTTCTAGGGCGATTTACGGCTTTCTGATCACAAGCATGTTTTTGAGCAGTTTTGGCGGTTGCAACTGGCTAACCTGAAGCATTTAGTTCTACGGTAAGGCGCCAAGGTAAACGTTATGAAGTTGAAACTTGACAGAGGCGTAGAGGCGAGGGTGAGGTTCATGAGCAATGGCTCCAAGATGCTGCGCGCTTTTCCTTTAGTAACTTTGCAAGGCTCGAGAGTTGAGAAGTGAACTTGAAACGACAGCTGAACAATGTTCCACGGTCAGGCCTCTGGCAAGCGAACGCGATTTCAATTTAGAACTTGTCCTCTGCACCGAGAATTGGGCATACGCGGGGGCGGCCATAACTTGACAGAGAACGGAGAAACCAATTATTTTGGGAACGTTAAGGCAAGCGCGACCATTAGGCCTGTTTCTTTGGAAATTTCTCGCATCTTCGGTTAGCACAAGAGTTTGATTTTCCAATAAAACGAACTTCCAGGCGTTCCAATGTGGTAGAGTGACAGTTTCCAATTGACCATTGTTGACCATTGTTGACCATTGTTGACCATTCCATCAGTTGTTGTTGTTGTTGTTGTTGTTGTTGTTGAAGGTCGATGTTGCGCTGACCAAGGTGCGGTGTCGAATCCATGACCAGAGTTCCATTGTTGAGTAGAGGGTACTGTGCAGTTTGAGCGGGCGACTGTGGAGAGAGGAACATTTCATCAGTTAATTATTAACCATAGACCAACCCACTAGGGCCACCCCAAGGTCCCTTTTTCTAGTTAACATGAACCATGAACGTGAACCTACGGCGGGGTAGGTGAACATCTAGAACACCTGGATTTATTTGGGACATTGCTCTATCCACTGAGCTATCTGAACACCCTGGAAAATTAGCCGATTTGTTAACGTTCTTAATGAACTTGCTTGCCTAGCAGCCTGGAAAACAAATGAAAAAAACCCCCGTCTTCACTGGGATTTGAACCTCGGACCTCGGGAACACAAGGCGTTGGTGTTACCACACAACTACGCAATCCAGTGCAATGCTTTACACCTTTAGTTACAAGATTTCAAGTAGTTTCTTGCCGAAGTTAATGCGAAAAAAAGAAATCGTTTACTCTGGCCTGGGACTCGAACCTGCAACCTCTGCGTTACCATTCACTCTGTTTACCACTGAGCTAGCCCAACAACTGAAGTTCATAGCCGTTTATTTGCATCCTTGAATTAGACAATTGCAAAGAGCCTGAGAACAACTCTCGTTTTATGTATATATATATATATTTTTTCAAGTCATTGCAGATAAGAAAATTGGCTTTCTCTGGGTAAAACTGACCTTTATTTAAAGACAAAAGCCAAGCCAATGGTGTTGGACGTGTTGTTTGAGTGGAGAAAGGCGTGCGTCAGTGCGTGTTTTCTGTGTGCTCATGGATTTTGCAATAGTTTCAGTCATTGCAGATAAGAAAATTGGCTTTCTCTGGGTAAAACTGACCTTTATTTAAAGACAAAAGCCAAGCCAATGGTGTTGGACGTGTTGTTTGATGGGAGAAAGGCGTGCGTCAGTGCGTGTTTTCTGTGTGCTCATGGATTTTGCAATAGTTTCAGTCATTGCAGATAAGAAAATTGGCTTTCTCTGGGTAAAACTGACCTTTATTTAAAGACAAAAGCCAAGCCAATGGTGTTGGACGTGTTGTTTGATGGGAGAAAGGCGTGCGTCAGTGCGTGTTTTCTGTGTGCTCATGGATTTTGCAATAGTTTCAGTCATTGCAGATAAGAAAATTGGCTTTCTCTGGGTAAAACTGACCTTTATTTAAAGACAAAAGCCAAGCCAATGGTGTTGGACGTGTTGTTTGAGGGAGAAAGGCGTGCGTCAGTGCGTGTTTTCTGTGTGCTCATGGATTTTGCAATAGTTTCAGTCATTGCAGATAAGAAAATTGGCTTTCTCTGGGTAAAACTGACCTTTATTTAAAGACAAAAGCCAAGCCAATGGTGTTGGAGGAGAGAAAGTGCGCGCGCGATGTTGTGGCGCGCTAATGTGGCCTGTTCTCCAGTCCGTTCGCGCGTTAAAAACAAATTCTCCTCAACGCCGGTATAAATAAGAGGGCGGTACTTTTTTGCCGCTGACCATTAAAAGATTGCTGGCTTCAATGCGCTGTTGTTTATAAATAGTTAGAAAGATCGATTACGGCCTTCACGCCAGACGTCGAGCAACAGACATGCACGCGCAACTTGCTTGTTGGAGATCTGGGCGTTTTTTGGATGACGGAGTTTGAATGTTGCATGACGTGTGCATAAATTAGGCGCCATATTGGATCTTTGACGCAAGTTCAAATGTGCATATCTGGGCTCGGTTTTAATATCTTTTCAACCTTTTTACTGTGGTCATGCCTGCATGTCTTAGCTATGCCTTGCTTGTTTTACATCGGTCTTTGACCTTTTCTAGGGCGATTTACGGCTTTCTGATCACAAGCATGTTTTTGAGCAGTTTTGGCGGTTGCAACTGGCTAACCTGAAGCATTTAGTTCTACGGTAAGGCGCCAAGGTAAACGTTATGAAGTTGAAACTTGACAGAGGCGTAGAGGCGAGGGTGAGGTTCATGAGCAATGGCTCCAAGATGCTGCGCGCTTTTCCTTTAGTAACTTTGCAAGGCTCGAGAGTTGAGAAGTGAACTTGAAACGACAGCTGAACAATGTTCCACGGTCAGGCCTCTGGCAAGCGAACGCGATTTCAATTTAGAACTTGTCCTCTGCACCGAGAATTGGGCATACGCGGGGGCGGCCATAACTTGACAGAGAACGGAGAAACCAATTATTTTGGGAACGTTAAGGCAAGCGCGACCATTAGGCCTGTTTCTTTGGAAATTTCTCGCATCTTCGGTTAGCACAAGAGTTTGATTTTCCAATAAAACGAACTTCCAGGCGTTCCAATGTGGTAGAGTGACAGTTTCCAATTGACCATTGTTGACCATTGTTGACCATTGTTGACCATTCCATCAGTTGTTGTTGTTGTTGTTGTTGTTGTTGTTGTTGAAGGTCGATGTTGCGCTGACCAAGGTGCGGTGTCGAATCCATGACCAGAGTTCCATTGTTGAGTAGAGGGTACTGTGCAGTTTGAGCGGGCGACTGTGGAGAGAGGAACATTTCATCAGTTAATTATTAACCATAGACCAACCCACTAGGGCCACCCCAAGGTCCCTTTTTCTAGTTAACATGAACCATGAACGTGAACCTACGGCGGGGTAGGTGAACATCTAGAACACCTGGATTTATTTGGGACATTGCTCTATCCACTGAGCTATCTGAACACCCTGGAAAATTAGCCGATTTGTTAACGTTCTTAATGAACTTGCTTGCCTAGCAGCCTGGAAAACAAATGAAAAAAACCCCCGTCTTCACTGGGATTTGAACCTCGGACCTCGGGAACACAAGGCGTTGGTGTTACCACACAACTACGCAATCCAGTGCAATGCTTTACACCTTTAGTTACAAGATTTCAAGTAGTTTCTTGCCGAAGTTAATGCGAAAAAAAGAAATCGTTTACTCTGGCCTGGGACTCGAACCTGCAACCTCTGCGTTACCATTCACTCTGTTTACCACTGAGCTAGCCCAACAACTGAAGTTCATAGCCGTTTATTTGCATCCTTGAATTAGACAATTGCAAAGAGCCTGAGAACAACTCTCGTTTTATGTATATATATATATATTTTTCAAGTCATTGCAGATAAGAAAATTGGCTTTCTCTGGGTAAAACTGACCTTTATTTAAAGACAAAAGCCAAGCCAATGGTGTTGGACGTGTTGTTTGATGGGAGAAAGGCGTGCGTCAGTGCGTGTTTTCTGTGTGCTCATGGATTTTGCAATAGTTTCAGTCATTGCAGATAAGGAATGTGGCTTTCTCTGGGTAAAACTGACCTTTATTTAAAGACAAAAGCCAAGCCAATGGTGTTGGACGTGTTGTTTGAGTGGAGAAAGGCGTGCGTCAGTGCGTGTTTTCTGTGTGCTCATGGATTTTGCAATAGTTTCAGTCATTGCAGATAAGAAAATTGGCTTTCTCTGGGTAAAACTGACCTTTATTTAAAGACAAAAGCCAAGCCAATGGTGTTGGACGTGTTGTTTGAGTGGAGAAAGGCGTGCGTCAGTGCGTGTTTTCTGTGTGCTCATGGATTTTGCAATAGTTTCAGTCATTGCAGATAAGAAAATTGGCTTTCTCTGGGTAAAACTGACCTTTATTTAAAGACAAAAGCCAAGCCAATGGTGTTGGAGGAGAGAAAGTGCGCGCGCGATGTTGTGGCGCGCTAATGTGGCCTGTTCTCCAGTCCGTTCGCGCGTTAAAAACAAATTCTCCTCAACGCCGGTATAAATAAGAGGGCGGTACTTTTTTGCCGCTGACCATTAAAAGATTGCTGGCTTCAATGCGCTGTTGTTTATAAATAGTTAGAAAGATCGATTACGGCCTTCACGCCAGACGTCGAGCAACAGACATGCACGCGCAACTTGCTTGTTGGAGATCTGGGCGTTTTTTGGATGACGGAGTTTGAATGTTGCATGACGTGTGCATAAATTAGGCGCCATATTGGATCTTTGACGCAAGTTCAAATGTGCATATCTGGGCTCGGTTTTAATATCTTTTCAACCTTTTTACTGTGGTCATGCCTGCATGTCTTAGCTATGCCTTGCTTGTTTTACATCGGTCTTTGACCTTTTCTAGGGCGATTTACGGCTTTCTGATCACAAGCATGTTTTTGAGCAGTTTTGGCGGTTGCAACTGGCTAACCTGAAGCATTTAGTTCTACGGTAAGGCGCCAAGGTAAACGTTATGAAGTTGAAACTTGACAGAGGCGTAGAGGCGAGGGTGAGGTTCATGAGCAATGGCTCCAAGATGCTGCGCGCTTTTCCTTTAGTAACTTTGCAAGGCTCGAGAGTTGAGAAGTGAACTTGAAACGACAGCTGAACAATGTTCCACGGTCAGGCCTCTGGCAAGCGAACGCGATTTCAATTTAGAACTTGTCCTCTGCACCGAGAATTGGGCATACGCGGGGGCGGCCATAACTTGACAGAGAACGGAGAAACCAAGTTTTCAGGGCACGTTAAGGCAAGCGCGACCATTAGGCCTGTTTCTTTGGAAATTTCTCGCATCTTCGGTTAGCACAAGAGTTTGATTTTCCAATAAAACGAACTTCCAGGCGTTCCAATGTGGTAGAGTGACAGTTTCCAATTGACCATTGTTGACCATTGTTGACCATTGTTGACCATTCCATCAGTTGTTGTTGTTGTTGTTGTTGTTGTTGTTGTTGAAGGTCGATGTTGCGCTGACCAAGGTGCGGTGTCGAATCCATGACCAGAGTTCCATTGTTGAGTAGAGGGTACTGTGCAGTTTGAGCGGGCGACTGTGGAGAGAGGAACATTTCATCAGTTAATTATTAACCATAGACCAACCCACTAGGGCCACCCCAAGGTCCCTTTTTCTAGTTAACATGAACCATGAACGTGAACCTACGGCGGGGTAGGTGAACATCTAGAACACCTGGATTTATTTGGGACATTGCTCTATCCACTGAGCTATCTGAACACCCTGGAAAATTAGCCGATTTGTTAACGTTCTTAATGAACTTGCTTGCCTAGCAGCCTGGAAAACAAATGAAAAAAACCCCCGTCTTCACTGGGATTTGAACCTCGGACCTCGGGAACACAAGGCGTTGGTGTTACCACACAACTACGCAATCCAGTGCAATGCTTTACACCTTTAGTTACAAGATTTCAAGTAGTTTCTTGCCGAAGTTAATGCGAAAAAAAGAAATCGTTTACTCTGGCCTGGGACTCGAACCTGCAACCTCTGCGTTACCATTCACTCTGTTTACCACTGAGCTAGCCCAACAACTGAAGTTCATAGCCGTTTATTTGCATCCTTGAATTAGACAATTGCAAAGAGCCTGAGAACAACTCTCGTTTTATGTATATATATATATATTTTTTCAAGTCATTGCAGATAAGAAAATTGGCTTTCTCTGGGTAAAACTGACCTTTATTTAAAGACAAAAGCCAAGCCAATGGTGTTGGACGTGTTGTTTGATGGGAGAAAGGCGTGCGTCAGTGCGTGTTTTCTGTGTGCTCATGGATTTTGCAATAGTTTCAGTCATTGCAGATAAGAAAATTGGCTTTCTCTGGGTAAAACTGACCTTTATTTAAAGACAAAAGCCAAGCCAATGGTGTTGGACGTGTTGTTTGAGTGGAGAAAGGCGTGCGTCAGTGCGTGTTTTCTGTGTGCTCATGGATTTTGCAATAGTTTCAGTCATTGCAGATAAGAAAATTGGCTTTCTCTGGGTAAAACTGACCTTTATTTAAAGACAAAAGCCAAGCCAATGGTGTTGGACGTGTTGTTTGAGTGGAGAAAGGCGTGCGTCAGTGCGTGTTTTCTGTGTGCTCATGGATTTTGCAATAGTTTCAGTCATTGCAGATAAGAAAATTGGCTTTCTCTGGGTAAAACTGACCTTTATTTAAAGACAAAAGCCAAGCCAATGGTGTTGGAGGAGAGAAAGTGCGCGCGCGATGTTGTGGCGCGCTAATGTGGCCTGTTCTCCAGTCCGTTCGCGCGTTAAAAACAAATTCTCCTCAACGCCGGTATAAATAAGAGGGCGGTACTTTTTTGCCGCTGACCATTAAAAGATTGCTGGCTTCAATGCGCTGTTGTTTATAAATAGTTAGAAAGATCGATTACGGCCTTCACGCCAGACGTCGAGCAACAGACATGCACGCGCAACTTGCTTGTTGGAGATCTGGGCGTTTTTTGGATGACGGAGTTTGAATGTTGCATGACGTGTGCATAAATTAGGCGCCATATTGGATCTTTGACGCAAGTTCAAATGTGCATATCTGGGCTCGGTTTTAATATCTTTTCAACCTTTTTACTGTGGTCATGCCTGCATGTCTTAGCTATGCCTTGCTTGTTTTACATCGGTCTTTGACCTTTTCTAGGGCGATTTACGGCTTTCTGATCACAAGCATGTTTTTGAGCAGTTTTGGCGGTTGCAACTGGCTAACCTGAAGCATTTAGTTCTACGGTAAGGCGCCAAGGTAAACGTTATGAAGTTGAAACTTGACAGAGGCGTAGAGGCGAGGGTGAGGTTCATGAGCAATGGCTCCAAGATGCTGCGCGCTTTTCCTTTAGTAACTTTGCAAGGCTCGAGAGTTGAGAAGTGAACTTGAAACGACAGCTGAACAATGTTCCACGGTCAGGCCTCTGGCAAGCGAACGCGATTTCAATTTAGAACTTGTCCTCTGCACCGAGAATTGGGCATACGCGGGGGCGGCCATAACTTGACAGAGAACGGAGAAACCAATTATTTTGGGAACGTTAAGGCAAGCGCGACCATTAGGCCTGTTTCTTTGGAAATTTCTCGCATCTTCGGTTAGCACAAGAGTTTGATTTTCCAATAAAACGAACTTCCAGGCGTTCCAATGTGGTAGAGTGACAGTTTCCAATTGACCATTGTTGACCATTGTTGACCATTGTTGACCATTCCATCAGTTGTTGTTGTTGTTGTTGTTGTTGTTGTTGAAGGTCGATGTTGCGCTGACCAAGGTGCGGTGTCGAATCCATGACCAGAGTTCCATTGTTGAGTAGAGGGTACTGTGCAGTTTGAGCGGGCGACTGTGGAGAGAGGAACATTTCATCAGTTAATTATTAACCATAGACCAACCCACTAGGGCCACCCCAAGGTCCCTTTTTCTAGTTAACATGAACCATGAACGTGAACCTACGGCGGGGTAGGTGAACATCTAGAACACCTGGATTTATTTGGGACATTGCTCTATCCACTGAGCTATCTGAACACCCTGGAAAATTAGCCGATTTGTTAACGTTCTTAATGAACTTGCTTGCCTAGCAGCCTGGAAAACAAATGAAAAAAACCCCCGTCTTCACTGGGATTTGAACCTCGGACCTCGGGAACACAAGGCGTTGGTGTTACCACACAACTACGCAATCCAGTGCAATGCTTTACACCTTTAGTTACAAGATTTCAAGTAGTTTCTTGCCGAAGTTAATGCGAAAAAAAGAAATCGTTTACTCTGGCCTGGGACTCGAACCTGCAACCTCTGCGTTACCATTCACTCTGTTTACCACTGAGCTAGCCCAACAACTGAAGTTCATAGCCGTTTATTTGCATCCTTGAATTAGACAATTGCAAAGAGCCTGAGAACAACTCTCGTTTTATGTATATATATATATTTTTTCAAGTCATTGCAGATAAGAAAATTGGCTTTCTCTGGGTAAAACTGACCTTTATTTAAAGACAAAAGCCAAGCCAATGGTGTTGGACGTGTTGTTTGAGTGGAGAAAGGCGTGCGTCAGTGCGTGTTTTCTGTGTGCTCATGGATTTTGCAATAGTTTCAGTCATTGCAGATAAGAAAATTGGCTTTCTCTGGGTAAAACTGACCTTTATTTAAAGACAAAAGCCAAGCCAATGGTGTTGGACGTGTTGTTTGATGGGAGAAAGGCGTGCGTCAGTGCGTGTTTTCTGTGTGCTCATGGATTTTGCAATAGTTTCAGTCATTGCAGATAAGAAAATTGGCTTTCTCTGGGTAAAACTGACCTTTATTTAAAGACAAAAGCCAAGCCAATGGTGTTGGACGTGTTGTTTGATGGGAGAAAGGCGTGCGTCAGTGCGTGTTTTCTGTGTGCTCATGGATTTTGCAATAGTTTCAGTCATTGCAGATAAGAAAATTGGCTTACTTGGGTAAAACTGACCTTTATTTAAAGACAAAAGCCAAGCCAATGGTGTTGGACGTGTTGTTTGATGGGAGAAAGGCGTGCGTCAGTGCGTGTTTTCTGTGTGCTCATGGATTTTGCAATAGTTTCAGTCATTGCAGATAAGAAAATTGGCTTTCTCTGGGTAAAACTGACCTTTATTTAAAGACAAAAGCCAAGCCAATGGTGTTGGAGGAGAGAAAGTGCGCGCGCGATGTTGTGGCGCGCTAATGTGGCCTGTTCTCCAGTCCGTTCGCGCGTTAAAAACAAATTCTCCTCAACGCCGGTATAAATAAGAGGGCGGTACTTTTTTGCCGCTGACCATTAAAAGATTGCTGGCTTCAATGCGCTGTTGTTTATAAATAGTTAGAAAGATCGATTACGGCCTTCACGCCAGACGTCGAGCAACAGACATGCACGCGCAACTTGCTTGTTGGAGATCTGGGCGTTTTTTGGATGACGGAGTTTGAATGTTGCATGACGTGTGCATAAATTAGGCGCCATATTGGATCTTTGACGCAAGTTCAAATGTGCATATCTGGGCTCGGTTTTAATATCTTTTCAACCTTTTTACTGTGGTCATGCCTGCATGTCTTAGCTATGCCTTGCTTGTTTTACATCGGTCTTTGACCTTTTCTAGGGCGATTTACGGCTTTCTGATCACAAGCATGTTTTTGAGCAGTTTTGGCGGTTGCAACTGGCTAACCTGAAGCATTTAGTTCTACGGTAAGGCGCCAAGGTAAACGTTATGAAGTTGAAACTTGACAGAGGCGTAGAGGCGAGGGTGAGGTTCATGAGCAATGGCTCCAAGATGCTGCGCGCTTTTCCTTTAGTAACTTTGCAAGGCTCGAGAGTTGAGAAGTGAACTTGAAACGACAGCTGAACAATGTTCCACGGTCAGGCCTCTGGCAAGCGAACGCGATTTCAATTTAGAACTTGTCCTCTGCACCGAGAATTGGGCATACGCGGGGGCGGCCATAACTTGACAGAGAACGGAGAAACCAATTATTTTGGGAACGTTAAGGCAAGCGCGACCATTAGGCCTGTTTCTTTGGAAATTTCTCGCATCTTCGGTTAGCACAAGAGTTTGATTTTCCAATAAAACGAACTTCCAGGCGTTCCAATGTGGTAGAGTGACAGTTTCCAATTGACCATTGTTGACCATTGTTGACCATTGTTGACCATTCCATCAGTTGTTGTTGTGTTGTTGTTGTTGTTGTTGTTGAAGGTCGATGTTGCGCTGACCAAGGTGCGGTGTCGAATCCATGACCAGAGTTCCATTGTTGAGTAGAGGGTACTGTGCAGTTTGAGCGGGCGACTGTGGAGAGAGGAACATTTCATCAGTTAATTATTAACCATAGACCAACCCACTAGGGCCACCCCAAGGTCCCTTTTTCTAGTTAACATGAACCATGAACGTGAACCTACGGCGGGGTAGGTGAACATCTAGAACACCTGGATTTATTTGGGACATTGCTCTATCCACTGAGCTATCTGAACACCCTGGAAAATTAGCCGATTTGTTAACGTTCTTAATGAACTTGCTTGCCTAGCAGCCTGGAAAACAAATGAAAAAAACCCCCGTCTTCACTGGGATTTGAACCTCGGACCTCGGGAACACAAGGCGTTGGTGTTACCACACAACTACGCAATCCAGTGCAATGCTTTACACCTTTAGTTACAAGATTTCAAGTAGTTTCTTGCCGAAGTTAATGCGAAAAAAAGAAATCGTTTACTCTGGCCTGGGACTCGAACCTGCAACCTCTGCGTTACCATTCACTCTGTTTACCACTGAGCTAGCCCAACAACTGAAGTTCATAGCCGTTTATTTGCATCCTTGAATTAGACAATTGCAAAGAGCCTGAGAACAACTCTCGTTTTATGTATATATATATATATTTTTCAAGTCATTGCAGATAAGAAAATTGGCTTTCTCTGGGTAAAACTGACCTTTATTTAAAGACAAAAGCCAAGCCAATGGTGTTGGACGTGTTGTTTGAGTGGAGAAAGGCGTGCGTCAGTGCGTGTTTTCTGTGTGCTCATGGATTTTGCAATAGTTTCAGTCATTGCAGATAAGAAAATTGGCTTTCTCTGGGTAAAACTGACCTTTATTTAAAGACAAAAGCCAAGCCAATGGTGTTGGACGTGTTGTTTGATGGGAGAAAGGCGTGCGTCAGTGCGTGTTTTCTGTGTGCTCATGGATTTTGCAATAGTTTCAGTCATTGCAGATAAGAAAATTGGCTTTCTCTGGGTAAAACTGACCTTTATTTAAAGACAAAAGCCAAGCCAATGGTGTTGGACGTGTTGTTTGATGGGAGAAAGGCGTGCGTCAGTGCGTGTTTTCTGTGTGCTCATGGATTTTGCAATAGTTTCAGTCATTGCAGATAAGAAAATTGGCTTTCTCTGGGTAAAACTGACCTTTATTTAAAGACAAAAGCCAAGCCAATGGTGTTGGACGTGTTGTTTGATGGGAGAAAGGCGTGCGTCAGTGCGTGTTTTCTGTGTGCTCATGGATTTTGCAATAGTTTCAGTCATTGCAGATAAGAAAATTGGCTTTCTCTGGGTAAAACTGACCTTTATTTAAAGACAAAAGCCAAGCCAATGGTGTTGGAGGAGAGAAAGTGCGCGCGCGATGTTGTGGCGCGCTAATGTGGCCTGTTCTCCAGTCCGTTCGCGCGTTAAAAACAAATTCTCCTCAACGCCGGTATAAATAAGAGGGCGGTACTTTTTTGCCGCTGACCATTAAAAGATTGCTGGCTTCAATGCGCTGTTGTTTATAAATAGTTAGAAAGATCGATTACGGCCTTCACGCCAGACGTCGAGCAACAGACATGCACGCGCAACTTGCTTGTTGGAGATCTGGGCGTTTTTTGGATGACGGAGTTTGAATGTTGCATGACGTGTGCATAAATTAGGCGCCATATTGGATCTTTGACGCAAGTTCAAATGTGCATATCTGGGCTCGGTTTTAATATCTTTTCAACCTTTTTACTGTGGTCATGCCTGCATGTCTTAGCTATGCCTTGCTTGTTTTACATCGGTCTTTGACCTTTTCTAGGGCGATTTACGGCTTTCTGATCACAAGCATGTTTTTGAGCAGTTTTGGCGGTTGCAACTGGCTAACCTGAAGCATTTAGTTCTACGGTAAGGCGCCAAGGTAAACGTTATGAAGTTGAAACTTGACAGAGGCGTAGAGGCGAGGGTGAGGTTCATGAGCAATGGCTCCAAGATGCTGCGCGCTTTTCCTTTAGTAACTTTGCAAGGCTCGAGAGTTGAGAAGTGAACTTGAAACGACAGCTGAACAATGTTCCACGGTCAGGCCTCTGGCAAGCGAACGCGATTTCAATTTAGAACTTGTCCTCTGCACCGAGAATTGGGCATACGCGGGGGCGGCCATAACTTGACAGAGAACGGAGAAACCAATTATTTTGGGAACGTTAAGGCAAGCGCGACCATTAGGCCTGTTTCTTTGGAAATTTCTCGCATCTTCGGTTAGCACAAGAGTTTGATTTTCCAATAAAACGAACTTCCAGGCGTTCCAATGTGGTAGAGTGACAGTTTCCAATTGACCATTGTTGACCATTGTTGACCATTGTTGACCATTCCATCAGTTGTTGTTGTTGTTGTTGTTGTTGTTGTTGAAGGTCGATGTTGCGCTGACCAAGGTGCGGTGTCGAATCCATGACCAGAGTTCCATTGTTGAGTAGAGGGTACTGTGCAGTTTGAGCGGGCGACTGTGGAGAGAGGAACATTTCATCAGTTAATTATTAACCATAGACCAACCCACTAGGGCCACCCCAAGGTCCCTTTTTCTAGTTAACATGAACCATGAACGTGAACCTACGGCGGGGTAGGTGAACATCTAGAACACCTGGATTTATTTGGGACATTGCTCTATCCACTGAGCTATCTGAACACCCTGGAAAATTAGCCGATTTGTTAACGTTCTTAATGAACTTGCTTGCCTAGCAGCCTGGAAAACAAATGAAAAAAACCCCCGTCTTCACTGGGATTTGAACCTCGGACCTCGGGAACACAAGGCGTTGGTGTTACCACACAACTACGCAATCCAGTGCAATGCTTTACACCTTTAGTTACAAGATTTCAAGTAGTTTCTTGCCGAAGTTAATGCGAAAAAAAGAAATCGTTTACTCTGGCCTGGGACTCGAACCTGCAACCTCTGCGTTACCATTCACTCTGTTTACCACTGAGCTAGCCCAACAACTGAAGTTCATAGCCGTTTATTTGCATCCTTGAATTAGACAATTGCAAAGAGCCTGAGAACAACTCTCGTTTTATGTATATATATATATATTTTTTCAAGTCATTGCAGATAAGAAAATTGGCTTTCTCTGGGTAAAACTGACCTTTATTAATGACAAAAGCCAAGCCAATGGTGTTGGACGTGTTGTTTGAGTGGAGAAAGGCGTGCGTCAGTGCGTGTTTTCTGTGTGCTCATGGATTTTGCAATAGTTTCAGTCATTGCAGATAAGAAAATTGGCTTTCTCTGGGTAAAACTGACCTTTATTTAAAGACAAAAGCCAAGCCAATGGTGTTGGACGTGTTGTTTGATGGGAGAAAGGCGTGCGTCAGTGCGTGTTTTCTGTGTGCTCATGGATTTTGCAATAGTTTCAGTCATTGCAGATAAGAAAATTGGCTTTCTCTGGGTAAAACTGACCTTTATTTAAAGACAAAAGCCAAGCCAATGGTGTTGGACGTGTTGTTTGAGTGGAGAAAGGCGTGCGTCAGTGCGTGTTTTCTGTGTGCTCATGGATTTTGCAATAGTTTCAGTCATTGCAGATAAGAAAATTGGCTTTCTCTGGGTAAAACTGACCTTTATTTAAAGACAAAAGCCAAGCCAATGGTGTTGGACGTGTTGTTTGAGTGGAGAAAGGCGTGCGTCAGTGCGTGTTTTCTGTGTGCTCATGGATTTTGCAATAGTTTCAGTCATTGCAGATAAGAAAATTGGCTTTCTCTGGGTAAAACTGACCTTTATTTAAAGACAAAAGCCAAGCCAATGGTGTTGGAGGAGAGAAAGTGCGCGCGCGATGTTGTGGCGCGCTAATGTGGCCTGTTCTCCAGTCCGTTCGCGCGTTAAAAACAAATTCTCCTCAACGCCGGTATAAATAAGAGGGCGGTACTTTTTTGCCGCTGACCATTAAAAGATTGCTGGCTTCAATGCGCTGTTGTTTATAAATAGTTAGAAAGATCGATTACGGCCTTCACGCCAGACGTCGAGCAACAGACATGCACGCGCAACTTGCTTGTTGGAGATCTGGGCGTTTTTTGGATGACGGAGTTTGAATGTTGCATGACGTGTGCATAAATTAGGCGCCATATTGGATCTTTGACGCAAGTTCAAATGTGCATATCTGGGCTCGGTTTTAATATCTTTTCAACCTTTTTACTGTGGTCATGCCTGCATGTCTTAGCTATGCCTTGCTTGTTTTACATCGGTCTTTGACCTTTTCTAGGGCGATTTACGGCTTTCTGATCACAAGCATGTTTTTGAGCAGTTTTGGCGGTTGCAACTGGCTAACCTGAAGCATTTAGTTCTACGGTAAGGCGCCAAGGTAAACGTTATGAAGTTGAAACTTGACAGAGGCGTAGAGGCGAGGGTGAGGTTCATGAGCAATGGCTCCAAGATGCTGCGCGCTTTTCCTTTAGTAACTTTGCAAGGCTCGAGAGTTGAGAAGTGAACTTGAAACGACAGCTGAACAATGTTCCACGGTCAGGCCTCTGGCAAGCGAACGCGATTTCAATTTAGAACTTGTCCTCTGCACCGAGAATTGGGCATACGCGGGGGCGGCCATAACTTGACAGAGAACGGAGAAACCAATTATTTTGGGAACGTTAAGGCAAGCGCGACCATTAGGCCTGTTTCTTTGGAAATTTCTCGCATCTTCGGTTAGCACAAGAGTTTGATTTTCCAATAAAACGAACTTCCAGGCGTTCCAATGTGGTAGAGTGACAGTTTCCAATTGACACTTGTTGACCATTGTTGACCATTGTTGAACATTCCATCAGTTGTGTTGTTGTTGTTGTTGTTGTTGTTGTTGAAGGTCGATGTTGCGCTGACCAAGGTGCGGTGTCGAATCCATGACCAGAGTTCCATTGTTGAGTAGAGGGTACTGTGCAGTTTGAGCGGGCGACTGTGGAGAGAGGAACATTTCATCAGTTAATTATTAAACATAGACCAAACCACTAGGGCCACACCAAGGTCCCTTTTTCTAGTTAACAAGAACCATGAACGAGAACATACGGCGGGGTAGGTGAACATCTAGAACACCTTGATTTATTTGGGACATTGCTCTATCCACTGAGCTATCTGAACACCCTGGAAATTAGCCTATTTGTTAACGTTCTTAATGAACTTGCTTGCCTAGCAGCCTGGAAAACAAATGAAAAAAACCCCGTCTTCACTGGGATTTGAACCTCGGACCTCGGGAACACAAGGCGTTGGTGTTACCACACAACTACGCAATCCAGTGCAATGCTTTACACCTTTAGTTACAAGATTTCAAGTAGTTTCTTGCCGAAGTTAATGCGAAAAAAAGAAATCGTTTACTCTGGCCTGGGACTCGAACCTGCAACCTCTGCGTTACCATTCACTCTGTTTACCACTGAGCTAGCCCAACAACTGAAGTTCATAGCCGTTTATTTGCATCCTTGAATTAGACAATTGCAAAGAGCCTGAGAAACAACTCTCGTTTATGTATATATTATATATTTTTTCAAGTCATTGCAGATAAGAAAATTGGCTTTCTCTGGGTAAAACTGACCTTTATTTAAAGACAAAAGCCAAGCCAATGGTGTTGGAGGTGTTGTTTGGGGGGAGAAAGGCGTGCGTCAGTGCGTGTTTTCGGTGTGCTCATGGATTTTGCAATAGTGTCAGTCATTGCAGATAAGAAAAATTCCTATCTATTGGTAAAACTGACCTTTATTTAAATACAAAAGCCAAGCCATTGGTGTTGGACGTGTTGTTTGATTGGAGAAAGGCGTGCGTCAGTGCGTGTTTTCTGTGTGCTCATGGATTTTGCAATAGTTTCAGTCATTGCAGATAAGAAAATTGGCTTTCTCTGGGTAAAACTGACCTTTATTTAAAGACAAAAGCCAAGCCAATGGTGTTGGACGTGTTGTTTGAGTGGAGAAAGG
>NW_027179575.1:0-21806 GCF_036669935.1 Montipora foliosa | reverse complement strand
GTCAATGGGTTAAGTTCACACTAGTAATACATGACTTACAGTACCATTGTCAATCATGTTCTTTATACACTGTAGATGATAGACGTTCCTATTACCATTAAAAAATATCAGGACTGAAAATATCTTGAAAGAACAGATATAACAGGTAAAATGGAAAAGGTTATTGCAATTATCCTAATGGAACAAAAAAAAAAAAAAAACAAAGCATGATTCAATGACTTTTCTCATGTGGCTTCTGTCCATACTCTTGAACAATCCAAGTCTCTTTTACCCATCTTGACCATATCCGCCATCTTTGAGATTAATGGATTCACACACTTCCACCAGTAAAGTCCACTAAAGCATTACATGTGTTACCAGCTTCCAAGGGCTTCGTCGGACCCAGCTAAATATGAGTAAAGTACAGTAGATATTCGGTTATAAGGCGCACTCGGTTATACGACGCACCCCAAACTTAGAAATTTAATCAAGCGAAGTTCTCAAACTGCAAAGTACATGAAACTACTCGGTTATAAGATGCACCAAAAAATTGATGTGCTACCAAAAGAAGGTGATGAATCTGAGAACAATTATCCTTACACGAATGGCATGTGAACTCTTTTTGTTAACGTAACCAAAAGTGACAAAGTCATGCGTTTTAATGATATACGTAAAAACAAAAGCTAAAAAGTTCACACCTGAAATGATAAACAAAAACGCACGCCTGTTTATTTGAACCATTCCGACTTAATAAATGGTCAGAGTTCAGACTTCGGCTTCAAGTGACACAGCGAACGGGCAAAAACCTCCCACCGAAAGTCGTATTCAAAGGTGTTCGACGGCGGAATATCTAACACGCAAGAAGGATGCAAATTTCAGTGTTCAAGAAAGGCTGGATGAACGAAGAAAGGTATGGTTTAATCTTTACACGCACTCATGAGTGCATGTACATTGAAGGATCCACACACTATACACTATTGTCATGCTCAGATGCTATGAATATTTTCGATTCAGTTTTTCGAAGCAGTCTCAAAACATTGAAAATGATTTTTGTTGTCGTAAGCACTTACAGGTACCGGTACTCTACATGAATGAAAATATGGTGCTGCACATTTTTCTGAACTGGGCAGACGGACCTTGTACTTTAATTCGAAGCAGAGTCTCAGTTTTCTCATGACAACAATCATAGAGAGTGGCACAAAAAATAATGCGTACATGCATGTACAGGTAGTCACTGTCTAAACATGCAACTTTAGCATAAGCTAGTAAATAATCACTTTGCGTATGCCTTCTCGATTCAAAGCACTCCAACAAATCATTCCTTTCAGTGGAGTGGACATACACCAACTTGCCGCCAATTGTTGGTAGCAAAGTCATCAACAACCACCTAAGTCCACTGACCCTGGCGATAAAACCTAAACCTGAAGTATTCCCTGGTAATTACAAACATTATGTGGGTCCCAATCTTGGTGTTTCATTTCTGGTATCACCTACAATAAATTGAATACATTCAGTGACAAAGGAAGACATTACCAGTAGGCTCATACCGGTAAATAATTACCATAAAGACTTGTGCATAAGCAACAACATTTTGACTTAAGTTTTGGGCAAAAAGCGCAGGAGCAGCTTATGAACGAGACCATTGCTTTCAGAGGGAGTTAAACTGGCTTGTAGGGGTCACAAATTGAACTGAAAACCTTAGGTAACTAAAGCTCTTGAAAACATGATTGAAAAACCTGTTGTTAATCACTGCTTTTGGTAGAAGTGGTAGCTCACTAAAGGAGCTGTTTGTTTGCATCTTCAGGTTCTCAAACCAAATCTTGCAGCCAGTCGTTCTTTGTAACCGTTTCGTTTGCACTTGTTTGAGCAGTTAAACTCTAACTTTCATGGATATACCCTTTCACCATTCCTCTGCACAGCTGCTTACAATTTCGTCTACGACCCGTCACCTCAACCACTGATTGGGCCATCCCATTTACGATGCGTTTCCCCCAACCCATCCTATGGAGGGGCTTGGAAATCCAGGGGGAGGGAGGGGGCAAGTGGGGGTCATTTCTGATGGGGTAACCCCCAGTCGGTTTCTTTGAAAAACTGTAACCTTAACCCCCCTTTCTCTGAAGGGGGAGGGCATGTGTCGCCCCTTTGATCTTCAATATCCTAACGGGGTAAAATCTTAACAACACCTTCAGTAAGGGGTCCATCTAATTAATGGAATGGCACATTTCTCCACTGCGTGCAAGAAAATATCACGCTATTCGGGAGAACTCGTGAGGCAAATGGCATGTTTGGCATGCGGTGTTAAAAACTCTGGTTTCTCGCAGCCAGTTTTTCTCCGTTGGATTCTATAAGTCTTAATAAACATGATACCCATGCGAAAGCTGATTGTGAAAGCGAACGTTTCCACCATGTCCAGGACTTCCTGCTGATCTCTATGTGACAGAGCGTCAAATTTAAGCCAATCAGGCATGCGACTTCGCAAAACACAGCAGGGGTCCATTTATTCGACGAGCGTTTCGCGTATGATGCGTGTACGAAAGCGACTGAATTTGTACCAATCATCTGCCCTTTCTCTGATCTGAAGCCCTGTCGAAGATGTGGAAAACGTGTTTTATTAGCTGAAAGATACTTGGATCGCTTATTGAAACGATCGGAAAAGGAAAAGGACAGCGTTCGTGAATGTTTACTGTCGCTTTTCTTCAGTTTTATTCTTCTGTGTCGCCAAGGCTAAACTGGGACACTAGACCATCCTTTGGCTTAATAGAATTTCTTGAACTGTTGGATGGATGTCCTTTGTAACATTTTTATCAAGCCACGTTACATCTCTGGTTCCATCCGGTTGTTTTTAAATTAGTAGTTCCAAGAAGGCGAGCGGTGCTGCGCGCACTAATGTCGCCGTCTTTGGCCAAATGGACAGAATGACTCTGGCTCCAGAATTTCCTGACTTGAATGCGTGTACGTTTTTCCGAATTCCCGCTTCAGCTGCTTTTTTAAGATTTCCATTCTGAGTGGATTAAGGCTGGAGAAGCTTTCGTTTGGTTGCTGCAATTTGAATTTGCACTCGAGTTTGGTTGCGTTGTTGATGACAAAACTGGCAAACTGCAGGATTGAAGTTTTCACAGTGTTCTGACCACGCCAAGTGTAATTGAGATTCATTTTTCCTTTTGTTAAAACATTTGTGGTGGTTCGGAAGTATCCAGAGTTATTTTTCTTTCATCAAGTTGTAATACTAAGACTTGATGGAAAATTAATGTCCAACGTTCTTCCGAAGGACAGCTGATTTTCTGTTTGGTGTTCAAATAACAAACGCCCCGGGCTGTAGGGATTGCATTGTGTTTACTTTAAGGGTGGAACATCTCGTGGGATACTCTTGGATCTGATCTTTTAACTTTTAGGCCCTAAAAGATTCACTTTTAACTTTTATTTTTTGGTACTATTAGTGTAAATTTTAGACTTCTCTTTCACAGCATAATGAACGATTTTGCCCTGTATCTAGTCTGCTATGACAGGGACTTACTTGCCGTGGAACTCGACTTAACGTTTTTAGCAGAGAACAGAAACAAATTTGACGCCGGCCAATGGAAGAAATGTGTGCCAGTGTAATTATTTAGTACATTAGTCGTAAACTCCAGGATAGATATTCCAGCTTTCACTTACTCCTTTACTTCAGCAACTTTATTAAAGCGTTCTTCTGTTGATTAAATGCACTCACAGACAAGGGAAATACTTGATGGGTTATTGTTGAGGACTCAGTAAACTTTTCGGTTCAACCAATACGGCCCTTAAAAAAAAAAAAAAAAAAAAAAACGTAACTACGATATGGTTAAAAAGCAGGTGATTTATACAGCTTAGCTTCAAAGGCTCTAGGGTATGCCATGGCTCTTTGATCTAGGGCAATTTGTCATAAAGCCAACAGAGAAACCCCACAACTCCATCAAAAGCGAAATTCAAGGGGTAAAATTCGTCTGTGGGAACATTGTAAACAAATAGACACCATTGTATCTACGCGTGGATTTTAAGTAAAGGGGATTGGAGCTAGGCCCCTGGCTTTTCAACCCATGATGCACAGCACACTTGCCGGGTAGAAATCCGCAGGCTCCTTCATTAAATGACTGTGTGGTTACCAAGACACATGTTTTGCATCGTCCTCCCAACTTTTTTCACGCAAATTCTACCGTTTTCAGTTCAACTGTGGGCCTTAGCAATGAAGACCCAAGGGTGGTCAGTCACAGGGAATAAGGAAATTGACAAAAAAGAACATTACAAAAGGCCTTCTCAGAATTGATTAACTTATGAATGTCGCTGCAAATACACAGGCGATTAGAAAATTGTCAAGTTTATTGTTAACATCTGCGAACCAAAAACCAACGTTTTTTACAAGAGTGTTCTTTTTTTTTTTTGGAGTTCTTATTTCTTGCCAAAAATCATGCTTGAACAAGTGGCGGGAAGTGCGGCTTATACACCAGTCCTTTCGGTATACATCACAGTGAAGGCCTCTTGGCAAAAACATCAAAAGTGACTTTTCCAAAGACATACGCAATTACTATTTTTTTCTCACTGCACGAGTGGGAGGATTTCTCGGAATCCTGCAATATGATTGGCTCTGGGAGCAGGTGGAACATTTCTATCATGCTCGCCAAACTGGGCAGAATCCTAGCCCTGGTTGTGTGAGCTTGTGTAATGACCTTAATTTCCATTTCACAACAAATCAGTTTACATACAGAAGCATTTCAAAAACGATTTTTATTAGATAAGAGGCGTGGAAACAGAATACAATAAAACTATTTTTCGTTGAAACGTTCAGTTTATTTTAAGGCGCTTACGGCAATTCGCACCAATCGTGGTGCAAGTCAAAAATTAAAAAAAGTGATTTCAGATCTAGGAAGAGAGAGAGAGAAACAATACTTACAAATGTAGTTATTTACCAGCTAAGGGGTCGTTCCATATAGGGAAAATCTGTGACCTCAGACTTGAAAAAGCTGTCCTTGGCCTGTGGCATTGGGCAGCATTCGTGTCCAGAGCTCGGTCAAAGTTTTTCACTATACGGACGTCCCAGCTGGCCAATACCATTATAGTTATTTCACTTTGACACACTGCGCAAAACAATGGCATCTAGTAATGAAAGAGAAGGTAAATGTTTAGAATCCTGGGTCCAGTTGTGAAAAGATTGATTAAAAGATAATCATACAGAAGTCTTCAAGTCATAAAAGTTTCCAAAGAGTGAGAGGCTTGCTGGAGATTGCGACAGTGTCGACTGCAATTCTTGTGCCAGAGGTGGCAAGTTAAGGCTTTTTTGATGGGCAAAATTCAAGCCTGGGTTTGGTATTCGAAAGCAGATTAGTGTTACTGTACAGGCAATTAGCTTTTGAATAACTGGTTCCAGATTGGTAGTAATTATTGGTGGGTCTTAAATTTCACTCGACATGGCACATTGCACGTCAAGCACTCAGACTTGTTTCCTGGTATCACTGATACACGATAAAAAATGTGTCTTTCCAGACCAGAACTGTAATTCTCAGTGGCCTAGGTCAAAATTTAGTCAATCTGCACATTCTTGCTTAAAGCGGTTACTGTAATTACTGCAGTTGTGAACCATAAAAACGAGCAATAACAAAAGGACTGTAATTTGAAGAACATTATCGAGGACAAGCTGTGGCCCACAGATGTTTTTGGCTGTTTCTGCTTTAACATAAAAACTGTAGTCCTGTCTAGCGCAACTGACTCTACCTTACTGTATTGCGTCAAGTGTTTGTTTACAAGTGTGCTTCGCACGGGGTCCGATCAACACACATGTTTTTCATGCCTCCTTTTACTCGAACAATTTAGATTTTTTGGCAACACATGCAGCCAACTCGCCATCCGATCAAATTTGTTTTTTTTTTTTTTTTGCAGCTTGGTTATACCGTGCACACTTCATCTGATAAATTGTTTTCCACTCAGTTTATTCTGGACAGTGAAGTGAGTATTTTTTCCCGCCCTCTATCACATATGGACATAATAGGGTTAACCTATTGACTCCTAAACCACATCCATAGCTGACGAATAAAAATTGTCTGCCATTAGGCAGCTTTTCCAGTACGATCCTGATTCACCATCTACAGAACAAACTACAGAATCGACTGGGACTCTGCTGCATGTGTTAAATAACTACACTGTACAGCCCTAAACTACTACTAACGGATTGTACTGGAAAGCTGGTTTTACTAAAGATAACTTAGAATAGACACCAATACACCAATAAACCAATGCCTACAACCTCCAGCACACTGACAAACGACTCAGCAACGACATCAACATAACAGACAAACACCACATCGAATTGACTCTCCAATTACTGACCAACATATTCTACGATATAAACGTTCAGAATCTAGACCTATAGACGAATCGAAACGCACCAATCAATGTTTACTCTTCACCGCCAAGTACATGTACAATCTTCGGCTCAACTGACAGTTGACCAATCACATCACGAATAAGTGGGGGGGGGGGGGACCAGTGACATCGTCACCCGGAACTCTTATAGTATCCCCTGACGTTACACAAATCACGTTGACTCTGAAGATGACTTTTCGCTCAGGTTGTCAAAACATCAATGTTATCTCAAACAGTCCTTATCAGGACTACACTCACCCTGACGATCGTATTTTACTAAATTATGTTTAAAGGACACAAACCTTCTCTAAAAAGAGATGGTTCCATAGCCAAAGAGGAAACAGGCTGCAAACAAAACCAAACAGTTACCCAGCTTGCCTTGTGTGACATCATGACTGCTTATGCCATCTACAAAAAAGCTGTGGGGGGTCTGGGGTACAGATATCCTGCAAAAGTAAGTTGGAAAGAAAAATACCATGTATTCTTATCAAAAAAAATAAGGAAACCATTACTCATAAAAAAATTGTAATCACGTCCATTGGTCTCCTAAAAGACACTTATGTAAGATTTTATCAAACTGCTGGATATTCCTTTTACAGTGGCAGTTTTCCATATTCAATCCAATTCTGAAACTTTGTTTAGAGTGCGATAAAAGTGGAATTATGTTTTTAGACCATTAAAAGTAATAAATATGATAACCTGACCACATATTACTGTAAAACTGTAAAAATGTGCTGTAAAACCGCTTGTCATTTCTCTGAGAGGCTGGGAATTGATAATTGCCACGGTGAGAATGCAAATTTATTAAAGATGCATGATTACAAATTGGGGAGCTTATGCAAAGGGACGGCAGAATGACTAAAAATGTTACGTAAGATGGGAAATGCACAGTCTGGCGCAACAGGTTTTTGTCATACTGCCGTCCTGAGTCTTCAGGCCGTCCTGTTGTGTAAGCTCCCTATTATACTGCTAATTCCTGAAAAACAATGGAAAAACAGGACATGGTCCATCTTGGCACACATTTTGTCCATTATAGCAAATTGATCCACGTATTAGATAAAGTTGAACAAATTGATAAATAAAACATATGTTATGTTTTCCACATTACCTGTCAACAGATTGGACGTGATTGGTTTAAATAACACATGTGACTGGTCCAAGCAGTAAAAAAAGGCCTTTGTGAACATTGCAACATTTTATGATGGTCATGTGCGCATTCAAAAATTATGTTGAGAACCACTGTAAAACAAAATTAAGAACGGTCTACAAGGGCATTTCATGTTTTACGGTCTCTCCAAATCCTCGAGTTGTCCAGTTTTCATTTATTAACCAATATTTTTTAAAAAACTAAAATATATCAATAAGAGAAGAAGAAAGCCATTGTACACAATGAAGTTGGGTTTCTCACTAATTGTACTAGTAACGAGTCTATGAAAAAGTGGGGAGACTGAATTTAAGATTTTACGGATGAACAACCACAAATTTTTTATGTCACCATTTGTTTACGTTCCGGAATATTAGCGGAATGTCCCGACACGATTAGAATGTCGATACGTTCACCCATGCTGGTAGTCTCCGGTCTCCTAAGCAACTTAAATTCAAAAAAAAATACAAGGACTGTATTACTTGATTCTATATGTGCCACTTTTGTCCAAAAAACAAATAAGCCACTTCTGACAATTTAGATTTAATTTCGCTAAACATGCGCTCACGCAAAATGTGTATTCTGTTTTCATTAACAACCGCCCATATTATAATTTCCATGCATAAAACAGCAATCAAGAACACCGTTCCCACGTTAAAAACACCAAAGAGCCACGCCATATTGCAACTGGGCTTTATTGGGATGCATCGTAGCTAGGTGGATTCAACAGCCTGGCAGCCGAAGTCTTGAAAGAAAGTGGAAGCTTCTTTGGGATTGCAATGTGCTCTTTCCAGAACAAAGCAGATTGAAACAAGCTTTGCGCCGAAGTAAAAATTTTCGCAAACGAAAGCATAGGAAATTACACCAACTTAGATTACTGGCTTCGCAACTACATATTTCAAGGTGAAGTTCCATGATAATATCAACAACGAAATAAATTACGCTTTGTTAAATATCACCTTTGGTCTCTTCCAATCAACAGACTCTGGCGGGGTCGCGCGACCTAAAGAACAAAGATTTTGTTTCTGTAGGGAATTCAGGATCCACATACAGCCTCTGATCCCTTTCACATTGTGCCTTGAGCTTTTTGGCTAAAACGCTGATTCTTGAACTAATACAGTTTAACCATGATTTTGCGTTGATAACAGACACCCACGGACGACAGAGAGCAATTGTTTGAGGAAAGCAGCCCGGTTCAGTTTATCAGTTTGCGTGAAATGCGAACGCGAAATATTCAGTTTCCATGGGCTAATTTCCCGAACCGGAAATAATCAGCAAGATGTTGATCTGTTGATCTGTTGAGAGAGGAACCTCTCTGTTTGGCGGTCAGCGGGTTTTACCTGGCAACGAATGGTTATTCTCGGACGCAATCTTTGAAGAGTTCTTCGCGAAAAACCTGAAATTTAATAGTTTAAAATCAAGATATGGCCAGTGTAATCGATGCTTTTTGATAAGATATACTTGTAGTATCAGTTGACTCATTTGCGTTCTTTATTTTATTCCAAGAAAAAGTCCGTTTATCCAGCATTCACGAAGCGGTTCGTCATGGCGACGTTCTCGAACTCCAAGGAAATGGTTAAACGTGGAGCCGGCATTAATGATCCAGATGCTAAATTTAAATTCACCTCCATTGCACTGGGCAGCTCACCAGGGTTTGAGCTTAGAGGTATGCAATTTGAAAGTTTGGGACAGATAGGAAATTAGGTGTAACTGATCCAATGGTATGAAAGGTTCAACATGTCCAACTTGCATGCAATGACCTTGCATAATGAATATTTATGAACAACTGCGTCGCTAAGTGGAGGTTGGGTGCCTGAGATATCTTGGAGCTTACAATTATAATTCGCAGGCAGCTCGAAGATGGAGGGACACAGTACCGAAACCAAGCCATGAGAGCGGAGTTCCCACGCCCATGCAAAGGGACAGGCACTCGTCACACTGCTAAAACAGTGGAAAGTAGAGGGGGGAAGGGAGGGTAAAAAACCCGCTAAACCGCTCTACAGAATACATGCTCCTTCTTCCCACCACACACGATGAATAAGCTCTAGAACCCAGAGCATGAGGAATCTGACGCAGGGGGCAAAGATAACAAAAACCACTGACAACAATTGACTGCAGGGAAAAATATAAAAATTAATTTAAAATAATAAGAATAATAATATCTGATCTGCTAATCGCCCTTTCGCCGCAGTCAGAGACTGGAGTCTTAGGGGCGTAGCTCAACGGAGCTCGGACCGAAGGAGCTGTGCTGCCAGCTAGGTGCTTAGCCCTGAAACACCCCCCCCCCCCCCCCAACAAAAAAAAACCCATGTATGACCTCACGAGCACAGCGCCACAGCCTGATGGAATAGGCTGGGAGTCGATTTTGAGGAGGGAGGAAAACCGGAATACCCTGAGAAAAACCCTCGGGAGTCAGATTGAGATGGACTGAAACTCAGCCCACGTTACAAACCCTAGCCACGAGTTGAACCTCGGTCACAGAGGTGGGAGGCACAGTTGATCACAACAGTTGATCACCACTAAACCACCCTGAAACTGTTTTCAAGAGGTGTACTGTACTGTCTGATTTGTCATTTTTGATTTTAGTGTCTGTGTATCACATATGCAATATTTAAAGCTGATAGCAGTATGTTCATTGTACAAGTTGCACTTAGGTGGGGTCCAGGGGCCAGTTCTTGAAAGATGTAATAACTCTATTCCAGGGATAAAATGTGCATTATTCCATTAATACCTATATTTCCGGAATAAAATTCTGTTCTGTTAGAATAGCAGATTTATCCGTGGAATAACTGTTATACTTGGTATAATTTATTCCTTCTTCCAGGAACCGGCCCCAGATTCTAAAAACAATCATTGCCTGCTTTCACGAAGAAGGAGACTCTGGTGCGAGTCTGTAAAATATTGGATTAGCAACTATTGATCCACATACCATGGTAGAAAGAGCACACCAAGATTCACAAAATCCCCAAGTTTGTTGTTTAATCGGGCTAATTTTGATTGAGATACGTACAGCCATTAAAATATGCCAAAATTCACAAGAAATGTTTGGTCATCTGGATGCAGCGTACAGATGGCCATATACATTTCTTTGTAAAATTTTGATCTTTTTTAACTGGCCCCTGCTGACTATCATTCGTGCTTAATACTAGGTCTAGTTACACCAAACTTGGGGATTTTGTAAAGCTTGGTGTGCACTTTCTGCCAATGTGGAATCAATAGTTGCTTAAATCCCATAATTTACAGACTTTTAACAAGTTACTCTTGGCTTGAAATCAGGTAATAATGATTAAAATACTTTTAAGGTACTGAATGATGATTGCAAATGTTATCACATGAAATTCATTGCTTATAAAATTTTTGGCTATACATGTATTTTTGCCTTTAACTACATTTATTGTCTTTTGTTTTTGGCTTGTGAATGAGGTTGTTATAAGGGATGCAAGGTAAATAAGATAAGACAATATTATAATTATCATTTTCTTGATGATAAGTAATATAATAGTCTTAATGAATTGACATCAAATGCACATGGATTGGTAATGCCCAGATCCCCTGAGATGGAAGCTCCTGGATTCAAGTGTATAGGCAGGATAAGCGTAAGAACAAAAAACTTGTTCAAAAAGGGCTGATATTTTTAGGAAACCTTTTCATAGTGGAAACATCTGTTGCTGGGTCTCTGTGGTATCAATTATGCAGTACAAGCGCACTCTGTACTGTGTTGTGAATTTATCTTGTGGTAATGAACATCCCTTCTGAGCTTTTTTCAAGGAAAATGTTCGACGTTACTACATGGTGTGTGCTTGCACTGGTTCTTGTGGCAGGGAGCAGATCATTCAGACAAGGAATCCCCAAAGGACTGGACTCCATCACATCTCACTGCAATTAAAGGACAGGATGCTTGCTTGAAAGTAAGGTTTTTTTACATACAGTGTACCTGCTTTGTGCTAAACTACTTGTGCAGTGATGTCTGTAGGAAAAATTTTTATTGGAATGGAGGCTCCCTTCTTCAGTAAAGCTAGTACACCTGTACGCAGGGCTGGACTGACAATGGGGATTATGCCTTTTATACAATAATTATATTAAGATCCATTGCCCATTGACTTTTTGTCATAATAATATTATTAAGGGGTAGTATAATTTGTCGCAGAACAATTATTGTTCTGAAGGGGACAGTGTGGCAAATGATTGTGATAACAACAGTTTTGTGGACGTTTGATTTGTGATCAAGGGAGTTACCATTAAAGAGTTGGTTTAAAGCAGAAAAGCTTAAGGCATAAAGAGCACCTGATTGCAGGTCAAGTGGAAAATTCAGTTAGCTAAAGACTAAGATGTTTCCACTGGTTTTACAATTTCCTTTATCATATTTTGTATGTTCACCGCCTCATACCTATAGTAAGTGTTTTGTGTTTTTTATGTCAATTTGCTTTTGTTTGCTTCAATCAGGCTTTGGCAGCAAATGGCGCTTGATCTGAATGAAAAGGACAAAGAGGTAATTATGAGGCGAAACGGAGTTCTTTAGGGACTCTTTTTCCTTCGCTTTTTTTTAAACTCTTCTGTCTTTCTTATCCTTTAATTCAAAATTCAACAGGTTGTCCGGCTTCACATCTTGCTGCTTCCCATGGGAACTCTTACTGTTTACAGTCCATTCTTGAGGCATGGCGTGGTAAGATGTGAAAACTTTCATTTTCTTCTAACAGCAAAATACTCCTAACTTGGTCAGACTAAGTACATTGAGAATTTTTTTCTTAAAACTTTTAGCAGCAAATACATGCAATTTTTATCATTTTACATACCAATACCAACTGTGTTGTCTTGTAGTTGCGAATTAAACTACTGATGCAGAAGTCTTCTACTACAGGCTTGCCAATTCACTTAAGTCTCAATTATTCATGAAAATGTTGGATGTTACAACACTGAGGTAACTGTCTTTTGAGGACATAAATGCCACTGATACCATGGGTTGGACCCCGGTTCACTGTGCAGCTAATGGCAGACTAGGCTGTTTACAAGGTATGAGAGCTACATACAAGTACATTGTAGATACCAGGGTTCCCTAGTTTAATAGTTATTAAAATAACTTGGGCAAGCTTGCTGAGGTACTGATTCAAATCCATATTTTTCCCACGAAAATGAGACAAAGTGATGTCAAAGGACAAATCACTTGGGGCACATGCTTGATGGAAAATTAAACGGTTGCTCACAGCGGTTTCTCTCTCAGGAAGCATAGGAGTAGTAAACCAGCTGCTCGCAGGGTACTCCTTTTTTGCTCTTTAAATATTATTAATTTAGTATAGAATAGAGCAAGTTTCAATTGAGTGTCGTATAAACCCAAAACAAATTAATTACTTTGGCCAATCAAAACGGACTGAGGGGACAATCTGCCAAACCAATCAAAACTCGAAGTAAATTACAAGTAGCCGACACAAAGCGCGGCAAAATGTGCATGCGTGAGCCACGGGTGGTTTTGGTTTCACATTCTGTATTGGATGAAAAAATGGCGCGAGAATTTTGAACCAATCACTGATGTGAAGTAATCATAAACCAAAGTAATTATCTAATTACTTTCGGCACTCAATTGAAAACGACGATAATTGTCCATTTCTTTCTAATTTGAGAATACTTTGGGTGCCAGAGAATTTTTCTCCAGCTGTTTAAACCATTGCCCCTTAGGAGTGAGATTGTAATAAGGGGTAGATAGATCTAACTCTGTCTAACGACAGACGATTCTTTTTCAGTTGGGTCAAGCTATGAGTTATTAATGCTTGCTCAGCAAGCCCAGCATTCATTGCTGCACTTGGGAAACAATTCCTCTGTCACCCGGGATAATTTAACAGTAGGTCCAAAAACAATAATGCACCTCTTACACATTAAGCTTGGTTTTTTTTGGTCTTTCCTGTACGCTAGCTTCGTTCTCGATGGGGTGCAAGTGTTGATGAGGTTGACCATTCTGGAAGTACCACCAGGTTAATATGATTGTAGGCCTTATTGCACCTTACGAATTGGGTCTTCCACTTCCTTCATTGTCTTAGTTAGAATGTAGTTTTTCCTATGTGAGGCAAAAAAAATATAGATTAAAGATGTATGCACTTATTGAATAAATTTCCCCACAACGTGCAATGGCCAAAATGCTTGATAAATTGATGGAGATTACTTGTACAGTATTCCTTAGTGGAATTTTGTGTAAACAATCAATCAACACAATGTGCAGAGCAACAGCCGAGGGGGGCGTGGAAGTGGATGGTTCTCATGTGCTGTAATTAAGGCAATCTCTGATCTCAAGACTAAAGGCATATTTGGTGTTTATCACATGATGAGAAATGCGGTTCCAAACATACTTGCATTAATGTGCCATTGTTATAAACCACATTAAAACACGTATTAAAATGCGGATGCTTATCTCTGCATCTCTACTAATTGTAGAGACTACATTTCTACTGAAATCAGAACAACTACATGAAATGTTGGATTTTGAGGAGAGGGGAACAACCAGAGTATCCCGGAGAAAAACCTCTCGGAGCAGAGAAGAGAACCAACAAAACAACCCACATATGGAATCGAATCTGGGGATCGATCCCTGGCACATTGTGGGGAAGGCGAGTGCGCCAGCCCTGCTCCCCACGTGCCAACGACCTGATTGTTTAACTCTTAATATTTGCAGCTCAGTTGGCAGCCAGTGAAGGTACATTTGCCATGCCTCAAGTCCATTGTCTGTGGCGGAGTAAGCATTGACCACACTCCTAAATGCACGCAATGCTCAGGTAAATAATTTGATCACAAAATGAACTGGCTTTCCAATAGGGAATAAGGATTACATGACAAGGATGTCCTCTCTAGGTCGGAAGGTACTTGAGTTTCAGTCGAATGTACTTTTAGACTAAATACGATTGGAAAATAATTGCATCGCAAGACATCCCCATGCGGCTGCAACACATCCAGGCACATTCTATGTATAACTTAAAAATTACTCTTACGTTGGGTGAGAGATACGATCGTTCTTTCTAGTACATTGGGTGGTAATTACAGCTAGTGCGTGTGACTTAAGTTACACCAAATTGAGCAATGTCCTTACATTCAAGGTAAAGGGATCTTATTGTAAACAAAATTGGAGGACCCATATGTTTAAAGGGGCTGTGTTATGAGATTTAGCCAAATTCAGCAACTGGGAACTGGCAATCAATTATCAAGCTTAGAATGACAAAATGACTACCTAAAACATTGAAGGATAATTAGAATGAAATAAAAGGAGGCAGGGGAGGGAAAAAATTTCAAAGAAGATTAAAAATGGATTGCAATTGGGTTTTTGAAAAGCTGTTACAGCCGAACATTTTTTTCAAAGTTTTCATCTCTTTTGTATGTAACTTGGATTCTGCCTGGTCAACAGGACATTTTTTTTTGTCAAGAAAAGGAACGAAAAGGAAAGGAACTTTATTTAAGTGTCTAGTCGTTCTAGCACTGTCCAGAGCACTAATAGACCTAATCACTCACTCAAGGTTGTACCCAATTCAAATCTCCCGAGATTACAGATTCTTTGTGGTTTTATTTGCCTGATAATGCAGCATTCATATGTAAATGATATGAAAATACCTGGACCAAAACGTTTTATTCCCAAAGGGTTTGAATTGGGTCCAACAAGGAGTTAGCCGATTAGGTCTACTTGGGACACGGTAAAACTGAAATCAACAAATTAATGCAAATCAAATTCAATTTTGGTTTTTGAGGGGAGGGGAAACGCGGAGTACCCGGAGATACATGTAAAACCTCTAAGAGCAGGGTAGAGTAGAAAAACCAACCAACTCAACCCAAGTATGACACCGAGTCGGGGAATCAGAACCCGGGCCACACTGGTGGGAGGCGAGAACTCTCACCACTACACCAGCCCTGCCACCCAATTGAGTTGAGTTAATTGTGTTGCTTCAAAGGTGAAACTACATGCCTTTTTGTAAACCAAACTGAACCACACTCTGCCGTGACCAAACCCCTTTTAGCCAAAAAGTGGTAAAACGGAGATTCGTTTTTGGGATGGATGGCAGTTAGCTGAAAGGAGGGTTCTCATGAAAGCATGAGATGAGCACAATAAACTCGCATATTGAATTAAGGTCCTTAAGAAACGTTGTCACAACTGCAGTTTTTTAAGGTTTAAATTAATTTTAATTAAAATATATTATGTAATACAATTTAATATCAAACATTAATTGTTATTCTGCGATTAACAAATAAACATTCTTTTCTTTTTTTTTGTCAAAGGCTGACACACTCCAAAAAAAACCGTGGCTCAACAATTCTATAAGGCAGGATTCGACATTGCCTATCTCAATGTTGTGGCTAAATGATTCAATTCTTTCCAGAAATTATTGTTGTCAGCTAAATGGGGCATTTCATCCATGTCTTGCTGTTCTGTTTGTTAATTAAATAGCCGGCAAACTTTAGATTGTGTAGTTCGATTTAATGTTGGCAATAGGACAGACAGACTACACAGACCAAACGAGGCCAGGATGAGACAGGCAAACAGGATCTTCATTAACGTGCCCGATGGCAAAATAGACATTGGCATGAAACCCTACAATGTAGCTAATAAAAGTATAAAGACGTACCGGTAATTAAAAAAACACAAATGGAAAGGAACGAAAGCGAAATGGTAGCTACTAATTGGGGACACTGTAAACTGGGATAAACAATGAAAGCAAATCAGGTCAAAGGAGTACTGACCGTGAATTAATTTGAAAATCTTTTATTGGCATCTCCCTGGGGGTTTGAGCTTGTTTCCTCTGACAATCATATTGTTGACGCATTGAGCCAGCTGCTGCTTGTAGTTACTAAAACCAGTGAAGATCTTGTCTTTACTGTGGTGTTCCGGGGACCGGTTGTTCGAAGCCTGGTTTGCGCTAACTGTTGCATTGATGAAGAGGTATAAAAACCTCTTGGTTTCCATGGTATTTAATCGCCGGTTAGAGGATAACCATGCTTCGAGCAACCCAAGCCAGAACCAAGAATGTATATCTCAATTCACTTGCGCGCCAGAGATCCGTACGTAATTCGAAAACCAGTGGCAGATTAATGAACGGCGATTCAATAATTTTCCCCTTGATCTGGTACACCGGGTGGTATTGATCTTATTCAAAGTGTCATGGTTTGCTTGTGTTTTTAGGAATATGACCTACGTCATCCTGACGACGATGAAAGTGAGTAGACTTTTTTGTGCATTGCAGTTTAGTATCGGCGGTTTCTTAAATTTTCTTCTTTTGGGCCAAATACATGTAACGTTTTTTTTTTCCTCAAGATGTTATTAGAATGCATGGTGAATTTTATATCTACATGTAGAGGGTGAATACAGCTCGTTTAAAACTGAACAACGGCGGCCGTCAACTTTGAGGTGGAGACTTGGGGATTTGCAGTACTTGCGATGAAGCTGGCGATTAGTGTCACTTCGAAGACCATTGAGAAACAGTTGTAAAATTGTGATTTTGATTAATAAATAGTATATTCAATGTGATTTATTTAACCCAAACCCATGTAAAAATAACAGGGTGGTTGTCGTACCTTTTAGGGGTTAAAAAGCGGTTTCGTTACTTGTTAGCTTGAGTGTTCAGCCTCAAAAGGTCCACAGCAGGAGCTTTAGCGGTACCTTTTAGGGTTTTAAGCTGAACAAGTATGACAGGAGACATTTGACAACTATTTTAAAAAATTTGTCTAATTAAAAACCATAATTTTGGTACCTTTTAACCGTCTCTGTGTACGAGCACATCAGGCTGGAGCTCTAGTCACGGTTTCCATGGCATGAAGCGACTAGGAGTATTGCTACTCCCCCCTGGATGGGATGTCAGTCCATCGCAGGTTACCCCCCGGCATTAAAATTCGCGGGTAACCATTTATACACATTGGTGGAGCGAGGCACCGTGCGCGTAAAGTGTCTTGCCTAAGAGAACAACACAATGTCCCCGGCCAGGACCCGGAGTCGAGCACACTAACCATGAGGCCACTGCCCCTCCCTTGGTACCTCTTAGGGGCGAAATAGATTCCTGCCACGCCCACAAGGCAGGATTTGGTACCTCTTAGCGGTTCTTTGCAAAATTTCCAAGGAGCACTACAACAAGTTGCTACACCAAGTTGCAAAATTGTTCTAGGACGCTTGAAAACAAACCTTTCCTAGCTTCCAGTACCCACCGTATCTAGAAGTTAAACCTTTCCCACTTCCCCTCCCCTCTCCCCATTGTCAATGTGACTGTTTAAGTTTCCAACATTGTTTTGTCTTTCTAGCAAACACTGAGTAAGGGGGGAGGGGGGGATGCAGTGTGCGAGATAATAGGTAAATTAATAGCGCTCCAAGAAGGTGAAGGGTATCCACTATTTTTGCAACTTGTTGTAGCTGAACTCCGCGTTCCTTGTTCACGGAAAAGGACACCCTGGTCTTAAGGTGAACGTTCTTTGTTTCGATTTAGCTTTTCCAGCGCCACGTGGCTGATTGATAATGGAGACATAGCCCAGTTAAAGATGTTGATCCGAAACAGGGGTTGGGTCCCGTCAACGAGAGAGACGACAACGCGGTCAACTCCGTCAAGACAAAGGTACTCAAGCCATCCCAAAACAAACAAATGATTTTGCATTTCCCATAGAGTATCGTAAAAAGCTCTGATATTCAAATTTAAGGCGTATTTCATTCATGCGCGTACATTTGCCATTTCACCAAGGCCAATCTAAACAGTTATAGGGTCCATTAGACTTGAATTGTTTTTTTTCCAGGCCTTCTTTTAAGCGTTTAAAACGATAAACTTATCTTTCGACCAATCTGAGTACTCAAGGAAAACTCGCTTTTCTACATGCAAAGTGGTGTGTAACCTTAAAGGGAAAAAACTGTCATGAGACGCGAATGCGCTAGCGTATTGTGAAAACATTCAAAAGTGTTAGGTTAACTTTGTTCAACTTGAATCGACAAATTGCAAAATGGCGTCCACTGGGGAGGGCCATGGTGGACAAAGGGAGAAACTCCGGCGAATATTACGTGGACTCCCGCGTGAATCCACGATGGCGGCTAGAATTTTCCGTGGCCTCGAGAGCAAACAAACTCGAGCATGCGCATGACAGTGCCCCTTTTAAACAAGCTCCAGTTAGTTTCTGTCAGGACTCCTTCGCCAATTTAACTCAAAAATCCTTGGAACTTGTCTGTGACAAAGGAATGAAATGAAATCCAAATGAAAGCGCGAAGGTAACACTTGTGGATGATACCACGGGGATGGAAACTGGCTTTTGAAATGATTCAGCCTCCCATTGTCCCTCGGCAGCCTGCATACCAGGCGCCATTTTCTGTGGAGGAATTCGAAAATTAAGCGCGGATACTCGCTAGGCGAGCACGAAACGCGTCGCCCGTAATTAAAAACAAGGATTTTTATACCTAAGTGCAATTTCTTCCCTTTTTTTTTTTTCTGAAATACCGATTTTTACTGGTTACGTTTGATTTTTCAATTTTAACAGCCGCCGGAAATGGTCCTGTCCAAGTTCTTCAATGGCTTGTCGAAAATGGAGCGAACTGTGAGTTCTTTATAAAAGCCTCCTTACTTGCGAGAATTCCTCGCTCCATTCTGTTGGATTTCGGAATGACGCTGTGAAGAGCCTGTTCGCAGGCTAGCTTGTTAAAGTCCTCGTCAGGATAGTACAGTATCATTGGGAAAGTCTTCTCTATAATACATACTTTTTCTAACATGTGAAACAACGAAGCGCAGTGTTTTAAGATCTGATAAAACTAGTTGCCCGTGCATCTTTTCTCATTCATTTAACACTTCGAAATACCATACCCCACATAGTTAATTTCTTTTCGCGGAAACGAACGTGGTTAACAAAAGAGTTTGTACACTGTTCCCCCTGACTTTTTCCAGAATACTGAGACATGAACTATAGAGTCATGCAGTCATTGCTGATCTTTTGGAAGAATGGACAGTTGGTTGTCATTAATTTTGTAGTGAGAATTGTCAACTCAGCTGGGGAGACTCCCAAAGATGTTGCTCGAAAGAGTTGGGCGGCTGGGAGGTATTGCGTATGCTTGGAGGTGACTCAGGTTTGTCAGAAAACAAAAAACGTTGATTAGTTTGAAGAAAAGTATTCTGTCGCCTAAAGTCGCATGGGACCTATTTACTACTGTCTCGTGTAGATTAATATGCTACTAAAATAACGTTTGTGGTTGAGTTTGGTTAGGCTCCAATAAATTATATTGCACTAGCCAGACGCCAAAGCCGACACTCGTTTCCGCATTAGTATAAGGTATATACCCAAGGCTTTAGATAATTAATCATTAAGTCTCGTTTTCTCCGGAGACTTAAAGTGAACGGAACGATGTATCACTTCGGTAGTAGCGTCAGATTCTGTCTGTTCTGACCACATTCAAGAATCTCCTTAAGAAGGAGAAGTATCGGAAAATATAGATTACAGTAGATCTCCGCCACTGGTATTCAAATTGTGGCCTTTAAGGAAGATATTCTGATGGCCAAGCTTTGAAATCCCTTCCATAACAGAATTTGCAAATTAAGTACTGAAATATAAAAATGATTTATTATTTGTATTCGGTAATTGTAAAATCAAATGAGCTACAAAGAAGCACTTTGAAATCTACCGCAGGACATAATGAGAGGAAACCGAACAAACTCAACCTACATATCACGCCAAGTTCAATATCGAAACCCGGACGCATTATTACAGTTCTATTGCTGGGGGGCCGTAGCCAAATGCACTTACCATAAGGACTTTGTTTTCTTTTATTCAGGACAACGAAGAAATCTTTGGTGACGAAGGAGCCGAAGAATTCCAAACATCAGAAACCACAGTCCAAAGCTGAAGCCAGAGGTTGAAATCAAGTTTTCTTTCAGAGGCGGCTTAGGTATAAAGGATGTTGTGTCTGACCTAAATGTTAGCAAAATCCTAGTTGGCTGTAATTCAAATCAATACATTACTTTAATTTCTTGTTCATTGGACATCTACTGTTTGAGGCTTTGTTTTGAATTTTCAAAAAAGAAATCCCAGCGAAGAAAGTTTTTGACGTTCGCTTTTGTCTCTGGAATGCGATTCATATTCAAAGATCATTCATTTTTTCAGGCTGAACTTTTTCCTCTTTCATTAAACCTTCTCCAATCTCAATCAACTTGCTTCGCTGCTTATCCTTTATCTTTAGCGTGTATTTTCCTCTTATTTTCAATCTATCGTCATTTTACTCTTTAGCTTTTCATTCTTTCCGCGCGGAGGACCGGGGACCCAGATGGGCGCGATCCTTTATCGTTACCCGTAATTTCTGGGACAGATGTTCTCCAGGAGACAAAGAAAAAATCATCTTGCAGACGGTAAAGGTCTTTTCGCATAGCTGTACATGGCCCTCTCGTTTTGCAAAACGACACGGAATATCTTCTTTCTACGATGTACTGAGGAACCTCAAAGCTCATAAGTTATTGTTTCCGAGTTTTTGACCCTACGATAAGTGTTTGTCTAATCAAGTTTTCGAACTCACTTTAATCGATATGCCTTCGACACATTTACAATTTCTATGGAGTGAAATTCTTTGTTTCTACTCGCAAATGCAAGCTATTTTATGCTTTTATACATGTACAAGTACTTTAACATTCGTCCAGACAGATTCGTATTTATGCATACAAACTCTCTACTATCTTGTGGTGCTGTTTATCAAGCTCTACTGTGAAGGTCCATCTTTCGAGTTTGTGGATGGAAATCCTCCTTGTAAAAGTAACCGAGTAGTCATATTCTACGGCGCGGGGGTTAACGCCGTGCCTCGAAGGCTATAGGCATCTGAATCTATGGCATGAAATTTCTAACTTTGATTCTTCCACTCCACGGGGACTGTCTGAGAAGTACTTTCCTACGCTGTTTGTATTGTACGGTAAAAAGAAATTTATAGCGTTGCAGTCTGTGGTTAAAAGCTGCGAGCAGTACCTCTCCTAAAGTGACTTTTTTTGTGTTGTGGTACAAGTTGTGCCTGACTTTTGAGTAGGTTAGTGTGTGTAGTAGACACGATGCAAAATCACCGTCGAAAGCCTGCAAGCAGGCTACTCGTTGTAATGACAGAACGACATTTTACAGATGCGGCTTGGGAACGAGAACTTAAATTAGCTTTCGGGAAACTAATAACATATTTGGTAAAGAAACGATGATGGTGCATGGAGATCCGTTCTGTTTACGCATCCTCTCTCGTCTCCTTGTTGGGGTGTGTCAGCTGATTCCAATATTCTATTTGTTCGGTAGGTCGAGCCAAGCGCAAGAGGGACGACCTAGCTCATTGTTGGGCCGTGGCGAAGATGAACTACAGACAGTTAGGAGGAGT
>NW_027179573.1:22500-33401 GCF_036669935.1 Montipora foliosa | reverse complement strand
GGCTATCCTGTCTCTGTGGTCAAAGCGGGCCATCATCGCGCCCAACAATTTGATCGACAGTCGTCACTACAAACGTCACAGAAAGATAAGAATGACAGAATTCCATTCACCCTCACTTTCCATCCTCATAATCACGCAGTCAAAAGCATCATTCTTAGTAATTTTAAATTACTCCAAAATGATCCCGAGACTGGTAGAATCTTTTCGCAACCTCCACTTATTTCATTCAAACACGACAAAAACGTAGGCAACTTTTTAGTTAGAAGCGCACTCAAAACCAACGAGCAACCCGGCACTTTCAAATGCGCGCGCTCACGTTGCAAAACTTGTCTTTTCATTGTTAACACTAGCAAGATATCGGGACCTAAGCGATCTGTTAAGATCACCGATCGTTTCACATGTACCTCCGCAAATGTCATTTATTGCATAACCTGTACGTTATGCAATAAATTATACATTGGTGAGACAGGTAGACGACTAGGTGACCGATTCCGCGAACACCTTCGCGATGTTGAGAAGAATGACAAGGATGCATCTAAGCCAGTCGCTCGCCATTTTAATCTGCCTAACCACTCCAAAAAACACATGGCTATCTGCGGCCTTTCCCTACATCTAGGTATGACAGAAAGCCGCAAGAATCTGGAACAAAAATTCATCTTTCAAATCGGCACCCTTAATCCTCACGGTATTAACGAACGCTTTTCGTTTAACTAATATATTCCTACTTTTCACGTTGCCATGTTACCACCAATAGTGTAGCTCCTACTCTACTATAAAAACTACACGTAACCCATAATCCCTTGATTCGCTCTGACGAAGGGCTAACGCTCGAAACGTCAGCTTTTAGAATCTCTGTACGGTGGTCAATTTACATTATCAACTCCGTTGATAAACCAAATTTTTTTATGTGGAGATCCCGACGGGAGTGCATTACAACCACAGGTAAAACTCCTGGAAATGACGGTCTACCAATTGAATTCTATAATGTATTTTGGTCGTCAATTGGTAAAATGGTGGTCGAAAGCTTTAATGAGGTTTATGAAGAGGGAGAAATGTCAAACTCACAAAGGCAAGGTGTCATTACACTTATCGAAAAAACAGGTAAAGACAGAACCCATCATGAGAATTGGAGACCGATTTCGCTCACTAATGTTGACACTAAAATAGCATCTAAAGTGATAGCAACACGAATGACTAAAATTTCACCAGACATAATTCACAGCAATCAGACTGGATATGTTTCAGGTCGGTACATAGGGGAACCAGCTAGATCAGTTCTAGATATCATGGAATACACTAAAACATTCAATATTCAGGGTATACTATTATTTATAGATTTTGAAAAGGCATTCGACAGCCTTGAATGGAATTTTATGTTTAAATGTTTAGAAATTTTCGGCTTTGGTCATAGTCTTGTAAGATGGGTAAAAACTTTTTATAATAATGTATCCAGTTGCATCATAAACAATGGATCTTTTTCTGCTAATTTTGAGTTAAGCAGAGGTGTTAGGCAAGGGGACCCTCTGTCGCCATATCTATTTGTGATCGCAATTGAGACTTTAGCTGCTGCAATCCGAATTAGTACTGATATTAAAGGAATTAAATTAGACTTAGAGGAATGGAAAATTATCCAATATGCAGATGATCTCATTGCCTTTTTATCTGATTTGACATCCGCACAAAATCTCTTTAAATTACTTGATCGTTTTGGAAAAGTGTCGGGTTTAAAAGTTAATTATACTAAAACAGAGGCAATGTGGATTGGTTCGTGTCGTGACGGTCCCGAGATACCCTTATCCCTAAAATGGCGCAAAAGTGTAAAAGCTCTTGGGGTACACTTTAGTTATGACAGAGAAGTGTCTTTTCGGAAAAAAATTTACGACAAGATCACTGAAATTAAAAAACAAATACATCAGTGGAGCTGGAGAGGTCTCTCTTTATTTGGTAAAGTATCAATTTTTAAAAATCTTCTTCTCCCTAAATTGGTATATATATTTTCTATCCTTGCACCTCCATCGGATTTCATCTCGCTGATTCAAACGAAAATATATAAATTCTTGTGAAAAGGGCCTGATAAAATAGCAAGGAGAGCTGCAATTAATAGTTCTGACTATGGGGGGTTAAGTATCACTGATTTAGAGACTTCAATGAGGTCTCTTCGATTAGCATGGATTTCGAAAATCTTTAATCCTGAACCGTCTACCATGGAAAAGCTATCTCAGATATTTGCTCAAACCTTATGGAGGTTTCTTCTTTTTTCACTGCAACTATAATATTAATGACAATCATATTAATTCGACTTTTTATTTAGAAATGCTGCAGTGGTGGTCTGAATTTCGCTCAAATTTTTCAACGGATTCTAAAGCTTATGACTCTATAATTTGGAATAATTGTAATATAAAGATAGACTGCAAACCAATCTGTTATCATAATTATATGAATGCTGGGGTGGTTTTTATCAGCGATTTAATGTATTCTCGGAACAACGTTGAATCCTTTAACATAGCAAAGGACAAGGGGCTAATTGGCTCAAATTACTTGACGTGGTCTGCTGTTCGTTGCGCTGTGCCAAAGTATTTAAGGAATCTCACTGTCGAAAGAAACGTTTTAAATACACTTGAATTAAAATGTGGCATAAATAAAGATTTTGATCCTGTTACGAGCAAGAGTAAAAACGTTTATGCTTCTCTCATTAAAGAAAAAGCCAAGCATTCAAGAGGTTTCGTTAAACTTATGTCAGATTTTAATTTAAGTGAAGAAGAGACTCGAAAAGCGTTTTTACTGGCAAAATAAGTTGCTCTTGAAATATTTGTACAATGTTTTCAGTTCAAAAATTTACCCGATAAGCTAAAATAGGAAGGATTCAAAGTGATCTTTCTTCGTTTTGTCAGACCTCTCCAGAAACATTAGAACATTTCTTTTATCGAGGCTCCTTTTCAACAGAATTTTGGACTAAATTTGAAAACTTTTCGTTAACAGTAGCCAGGAAGCAAATAAAACTGGATTATATGAACATTATATTAGGAATATTAGATCAGAGATCTAACCTGCTCAACTACTTCATTATTCTAGGTAAACTTTATTTATGGAATTCTCGTAAAAATAAACAAATCCCTCTCTTTTTGCCTTTCGAAGATGTGGTGAAGAGAAAATATGAAATTGAAAAGCTTATAGCCTCCATTTTAAGACAAAATTCCGATTTTTCATACCCTGTTTAAGACATTTAACCCAGTTTAAGACAAAAATTGATAAATCGTTACCCTGATTAAGACAAAAATGATAAATTTGATACCCTGTTCAAGACAAAAACATACCCTGGCTGGCCGCACGTCCCCATTAAGGCCTTATAAGGGAGTACCCCCCCCCCCTGGAGTCAAACGTACGTGAGTTTGAGAAAACACCATCTCCATTTTAAGTGAAAATAAGATTTTCAGGAGTTGAAAGTCATACTTGAATCATTGTGAATCGATTCATGTATCCTTGTAAATCGAACCGAAGTAAATGCTTCCTCAAATGAATAAGACGCGATCCACACCTCTATCCCTACGTCAAGTAGCGAGGTTACCTCAACATCCGGTTCAAAAAATTACCTTTTGCTCTTTGGCCGATTGAAGGAACCAGACCTCCCTCAGTGCTAGTCACAAGTCCATGTACACAAGATGTACAGGCCGTAATGTCTGGTCTTTCTCAAAAACTAATTGAGTTTAATAGTTACAGTCATGTTTTACTTGAGCGGGAAATGCAACTTTGAAAGAACAATGTGCTTGGATATTGTGCCACATTGCGTGCTCTTCATGGACGACGGTCGATCGTTGACCGAGCATCCTTGCTTGCTTTCCAGGGTATTTGGTGAAACACTCGACCCTTAGAAAGCACTGGCAGGTAAGTAAAGGTATATGTGGTGTAAGACCGAAAGAGTTTGCTCGAAGCGAAATTTTTCGTCATTCAGTTCGAACGAAATGCAACTAGTGAATATACCCAAGGGTCCAGTTCATGTTACCATGTTATTTATTTCCTCTGTATCCTTTAGAGTAGAATATACCCAAGGGTCCATTTTATGTTACCATCTTATTTATTTTATCTGTACCCTTTAGGGTAGAATATACCCAAGGGTCCAGTTCATGTTACCATGTTATTTATTTTCTCTGTATCCTTTAGGGTAGCATATACCCAAGGGTCCAGTTCATGTTACCAACTTATTTATTTTCTCTGTACCCTTTAGGGTGGCATATACCCAAGGGTCCAGTTCATGTTACCATGTTATTTATTTTCTCTGTATCCTTTAGGGTAGAATATACCCAAGGGTCCAGTTCATGTTACGATCTTTATTTATTTTCTCTATTCCCTTTAGGGTAGAATAATATAGTTAAGGGTCCAGTTAATATTACCATGTTATTTATTTTCTCTGTACTCTTCAGGGTAGAGTATATCCAAAAGTTCAGTTCATGTTACCGTCTTATTTATTTTCTCTGTATCCAAATGAAGTCTCGAAAAGCGTTCGTAGTCCACCGAAAGTGGTGGTGAATCCAGTTGAAGAAACAACAGAGAAAAAAGCTGATAAGAAACAAAAAATGGTTCCAATTGCAATGGAATGGAAGTGATGCTATTAAACAAAAATTTGTTTCAAAAGGAAAAACCATGGTTTCGGCTGCGCGAAAAAAGGTATGGATGCAAGAAAAGCGTAATCTTCCAGGTCTCAGCAATCAGTCCCATCGTCAAAAATTGCCTCGAGCAGGTCAAAGCCTCAATAGCACGTTGCGGGAAAAGGTGCGATTGGGAGTGGTACGTTTATTTAGTTTTTGCTTCTTTGCAAAATACCATGGTATTCCTGTAGTAGTCAAGGGATTTAAGGAAAGGAAAAACACAAGCGCGAAGAAAAGGAGGCGGCGTACGAAGCACGTGCCCTCACTGAGTGACGGACGATTGTCAGAAAGTTCTTTAAGGCATTTTTACAGTTTCATTCAATTTAAAATCAAAAATTTTACATAAAGGTTTAATCACAAAAGCCAATATACCTGCTCCAACGCATCTGCGACGTTGCAAAACACGAGCTTCCAAACTTCTAGTCGAGTTATTACTTTTCTTTTGCAGCTTTGTGGATCGTTACACTCTCATCGTTGTCACCATGAAGCTTTTCACAGAAGTACCGCATAGTGCCCATTTCTCTACCAGAATTTTTATAAAGCCTCTTGAAAACAAGCTGAAAAAAGAACACATTGTAGGTGGACCATTTAAGTTATAAGTGACGGATTCTACCACTCTCTTCTCATTATTTATATTATAAAACCATTAATGTTCTTACTATTACTAGTAGTAGTATTATTAATTATTTTTATAATGGTGATTTTGTCCATTGATTCCTTCAAACAGGAATGCTTATCAGTGGTGCAAATGAATTTAGGGTTGTTAGGATTTCTCTATTCTAAGTTGTCTGGTTTGGAAGTATTAAATTGGATCCAAGACTGAGGAAAATGAAACATAAGAAATCAAATGGAGTTTTGCGGATGAATAATGCATTTCTTTTGTTTCATTCCCCTTAACCTTATGGCCACATGTGAATTTCAAAATTTCAAAACAGGTCTACTCAGTTGCAAGATTGTGCTGACCTTGAGAAAGCTTCGTTTAGTATGCCAGTCCACAATCCTGAATGGTACAGGTGGTCAAGCCTGTCCTGTGGACTGTGGCTCCCAGCTCGTAAATCTTTTGCACCAGCCAATCTCACTCTGGTGAGCTGGTCACCGAAGCAGGGTATTTGAACCCTTGCCAATGGATCATCACCTGCTGTTACTGGTGGCACATGTGACAAGGGCTGATCTGGTCTTGCGGGTGCAGTAATTGGTGGACCAGGTGCAACATGACCTTCTTCAGGAGGAACACACAATCCAGCTTTCGAATAGATTTCTCTGACCCAGGCCTCAATTTGATCTAAGACATCAACTAGGTCAGCATATTTTTTTTCATCCTTTAAAAGAACTGAGAGGGTAAGGACCACTGACTTGAAATTCATTTCACGTTGATACTGGCAGGGTGTACGAGATGGCAGAAACTCCTTGAAGAAATCGACGGCTGGGAACCACACACAATATTCGTCCAAGAAATATTTTGTAGCACTCTCTAGTATGTCTCTTTTCCTCATCAGTTAGCATAAGTAAATCTTTCAAACTACAATCAGCCAGACTTTTTTTGGGATTGTCATCTGATAAGTGGTCGGAAAGGACTCGATTGAATACTATACTTGTGGCCACAGCATGGACACTTTTGATCTGCTGGTCAGAGCGCATGCACTCTAACATCCCAATGTTATCTAAAAGAAGCACAAATTTTCTACCTAGCTTTAACAGTTCAACTGCACTATCAAGGAAATGGTGCCCTATTTCTTCTTGAATGGCATACTTCAGCGTTTTTGATAAACAAAAGCCATATTTGTTGAGTAGATCTACCACCTGAAAAAATGGAAAAATTAGACTATTAAAAATTAAACAAGCCTTACCTGTATATCTCCTCATTGATGCATAGAGAGATCACGTGAGAAAGCGCATGTGGTGGAGATCATCCTTTCAAGACAGTGGCCCATGCATGTTCATAAACCCCTCTGGGTGGGGAACCCCTTATTTAGGGCGGGCACGTGATCTCTCTATGCATCAATGAGGAGATAAAATTCCAATCAAACTTCACCTTACAGGTAAAACGTGTTTAATTTTTAATTATATCTCCTCATTTGCATATTAGAGATCCCGTGAGATTTCACAGCACATGGGCCATAGCAAGTCACAGTAATGAACAACAATCTACTGTACAACACGACAACAGATTTATTGTAGCTTAACAATGGCATCTAAAAAGTAGAAATTAAACAGAGCAATTCAGATTGGATTGTCCACAGTTATTGTCCTCGGTTACATCTTTCTTGTATTCCATGTGGTAACTGGAGAAGGAAGGGACTGTCCTCCCTTGGTAGACGTACTGGCTAGTTGATTAACATTTGACACATCTTTGGAAACCAAACTTGCGATCTCCACAGTGGGGCTATAACTAAGGCTCTGGTCTGATCTTCCTGCAACTTTTGAGGAACTCTGGACAGCATGCTGAGGTAAGATATAAACATATTTATCTCTCCAGCTCAAACACATTGCATCAGATTCATAGGCATCAGGGTCTGCACGCCATGATACAAAAGGCTTCATTTGTTAATTAAGCCTTGAAGCAAATAAACCTACCTCAGGTGTTCCCCATTTCTTTGTTATCAATTTGAAAACACTTGGTTGTAGCTGCCATTCAGTTCTATCCCGAAATTTTCGACTAAGTCTATCTACTTTGTTACATGCCATAGAATGTGTACCACTCATATTGTTGATAAATGTCACTGTGGTAACATTTGCCTCGTTCCAACGTAGAAAAGCAGGAACTAAAGAAACAATCATTAAATATCGTATAAGCTCTGAAACATTTAAGAAGTTTGCACGCGAAGTGCAAAGCACATTGTACCAAACACGAAAGGATATTAATTATTGACATACGGTAGCATCGATTTTCGAGTGTTTGGATTTATCATCACTAACAGAAGACTCTGTACCAAGTACTAAAGCGAGCAAAGTATTTTGCACTGCAAATCTGATGCTCCGAAAGTTACACATAGCTCGTATTATGTAACACAATACCATTTATTGTGTTTCTTGGTGACGTCAACCGGGATGGTGGCGTTACAGTTGAAAACCGTATCTTCGAGGAAACAGCACAATTCAACTACTACTTTCTTTTCTAATCAATCCAATACATTACCAGATGATTCGTAATAAAGTTCACACAGTTAGAAATCCTGTACATATCGTCTATTCCATTTACCAACAGTCTACCATCCAAGCACGGTCTACCATCGCTACAGCAAGAAATATGATATCATATTATTTTCTCAGTGAAAAGTTGTGGTAGACCGTGTAGAGCGTTTCATATAAATCTCATAATGTGTAGCCGGTGCAAATTTGTTGCCTTTTGTATCTCATTGTAAAGCAAAGCTCGCAAAGGATTTAGCACAATCGGGTGCTTTCTTTTGATCATTGTGCTCAGTCAGTCATTCCAAAGAACATGGAATTAGCCTGTACCCGACACGTCACTTAGAAGACTTGCTAGTAAGCGTTACCAATCCCTTCTCTGGAAGCAGACTAGCCCAAAAGCAATAAGTAATGTTACAAATGGACCTCTATGAAAATGCATCTTTGTATAACAATGTTCGCTAAGAATTGAGTTTTTGGAAAGTGGATGTTCCCTTTAAATGGCATGCGATCGCAGTTAAAGGAGAGGTTATGTCTGTTTCTCATTCGTAAACAACAGCTAATTTCGTACATGTTGGGCGTGCTTTAGATGTCATGTGTCGACCGAAATATAGGTGTTTAAGGCAAATTATTTCGAAATCGGTTCCAGGATATCTCTAGCGCACTTTAAAAAGCGAAAGGATGGAAATGACACCTTTTCGTGTACCAAATTATGTGTATTTTCGACTTGACTCACAGAAAGCACTGAAATGGCTTCAAATCACGTCATACCGAAACCCTGCCAAAATCCAGTTTATCACTGGCCATTTTCCATTCACAGTAGATCAGAGAATTAAACCCTTTTTTTTTTGGAAACACCATATTACCGGTAAACGCAAACAATAGACGCCTTCCCGTTCCAATAAACAAAGTGACCCAATACAATCATAACCAACTCAGACAACAAGTTCCAAAATTGTTGAGACACTTTCATTAAAAAACACCTTTTCTAGCTTCCAATGCCCGCCGTATCTAGAATTTAAACCATTCCCACTTTCTCTCCCCTCTCCCCCTTTCAATGTTGACTGTTTAAGTTCCCTACATTTTTTTGTCTTGCTAGCAACACTGATAAGGGGGGAGGGGGGCTGCAGTGTGAGAGATAATAGGGAAATTAATAACGCCCCAAGAAGGTGAAGTGTTTCCACTATTTTTGGAACTTGTTGTAGCACATCGAATTATGTAAACAAAGGAAGCAAACAAATACCCGCAATTGCGTGGGCATCTTTCTGAAGGAAATAAGTCCTAAAAGATAGATATTGGTTAAACCAGCCGAAAAAAATTAAAAGGAAAGAAAGGCGTACACGAATTTACCTGGTGTTGGACATCGTTTTCCCCAACATTTCCAACAGTCACTGCGGCATTCAAGGGTAGCTCATTCTAAAAGAAATTTGTGACCTATAGACAGATACTCGCAACTCGGAAGCGGCAATGAGGTATCTAGAAAAACACTATCGAACTTAAAGTTGTTTACCTCTTTTCCTGGTGAAGACTGCATTTGCGTTGGTACTGTATCGAAATTTAGACCGCGATGGCTTCTCCTCTCAGGTTCCCTCGTGCTCTTGGCCAAGGTGCGTGGCACAGATGATGATATTTCTGTACATCGTTTCACTGTTTCGAAAGAACTCTGACTTTCACTGATCACTGTTTTGAAGGAAATATAATTTTTCAAGCGTTGTTCTCAAGGCCTACATAATATATGTGGCAAGAATTTATCTTTTCGCAACGGCCGGCCATAGACGTCCTCAGCAGCAGCAAGCAATGCGCAATTTCCTTTTGCATAAATGTTCTTCCAGCAAGATACGTCTCCAACTGATTTACAAAGCCTGCAACGACTCATATTTGCAGCAGTGGAAGATTTACTGATCTTTTTCGGCGTTTGCTGAATATCCTTACTCCCAGTTGACATCATTCGGTCCGATACACATGGAGTTTGTTTTGATTGCCCACAAGCTACGCTCGCCAGTGGACTACGTAGAGACAAATTCCCCACTTATCTGCCCCTCCCACAAACCGCATATTTGTAATCTGCTAAAATCTGGAAGACACTTGACCAGCCCAAACCAGGCTTTCTCTTCCTCTCGCTCCAGGGGAACAGTAGGAGAGAACCCTGGGAAGGAGGTTGCACCAACTGGAAAGAAGGAGTGATAATCCTGGCACTCATCACTTTGGTTACAATAGTAACACTATTAGAATAGAGAGATCCATTTCTTGTCAGAATAGCAATACCAAAGGAAGGAAAGATACGAAGAAAGCTTGGGAACAGGTGATCAATGCCAAATTTCCTTGCTGAAAAAAAATCAAACTGTAAAAATGCTTTGTACTAGTCTTGCTAGTCACTCGACTAAATTAAGCAATTAAAAAAATACATCACCCTGTTGAGGACATCTGGAATTCCAGGGTGGATTCTTTTGAGCAGAAACATGAATGGAATTGCAGAGTGGCTATGCCACTGTATTTAAGCGGAAACGAATTTCAGGTTTCTTGTTAGAAATGTCATTGGAATTCTAGGGTTGTCAGGGTTAACTCAAAAATCAAGTTTGGCTAAAACTAAAAACCTCAGTAGGAGTGTGTGGATTTTTTTTTGCAATGTGTACTTCCATAAAATAAAAATTATTATCATCCATACCTCCCCCTCCGAAGGTTCATACATTTCCTCAAAGTTTTTGGCCTTTGGGATCCCCCAACCCCCAGGAATTTTCAACCCTTTCTGTTAAGGGGGTGCGGGGGGTTGGGGGTGGGGAGTATGGACATTACATCTTTCTGGGACTACACAATGCCAATTATTGTGACCCAATTAGGTTGCAGCCTTGCTTCTGAAGTCCTAAGATGACAGAAAGCATAGGAAGTAGTTCATGTTTTGCATTGTGAAATTCAAAAGAACATTGGCACGCAAACCGCAAATGCCATTATCAACTAAAAGACCATCACTTCTTTACAATCAAACAGTGATTATAGCATGTTTTATAATTATACTATTCACAAGCAGTTTTCCATAAATCTTCAAATTCCATTCAAACCAGCTATGATCTTATTTACAAAAAGTTCCACATTCACATAAGAAGGTTTTAGTATTGTCATTGTAATATATTGTCT